>NC_141879.1:218783392-218935714 GCF_056163025.1 Triticum urartu | reverse complement strand
ATTGGGCTGCTTTGAGGTTATCTCGAATGACTTTGCACATTTCCTCTGCCTCTGTGATTAAGTCATTTCCGAGAAGCTGACGTTCACCGGTTTCAGACCAGTTGAGAGGGGTACGGCACTTCCTGCCATACAGAATTTCAAATGGGGCCTTGCCCGAACTTGCTTGAAAACTGTTGTTGTAGGAGAATTCAGCATAAGGAAGACAATCCTCCCACTTCATGCCGAAGGATATCGCACAAGCCCTGAGCATATCTTCAAGAATCTGGTTGACATGCTCGACTTGACCGCTAGTTTGAGGATGGAAAGTTGTGCTGAAGCGGATGTTGGTGCCCATGGCCTTCTGAAAATAATCCCAAAACTTGGAGGTAAAGATGCTGCCATGGTCTGAAGAGATCACTTGTGGAATACCGTGCAGAGAGACAATTCGAGAGGTATAGAGTTCCGCCAATTGAGCTGCAGTGATAGACTCTTTGATAGGCAGAAAGTGAGCCACTTTAGTGAGTTTGTCGATGACAACGAATATAGCATCATTGCCACGCTTGGACTTTGGAAACCCAGTCACGAAGTCCATTTCAATGTGGTCAAACTTCCATTCTGGAATGGCAAGAGGTTGGAGGAGACCAGCTGGCCTTTGGTGTTCTGCCTTCACTCTTCTGCAGACATCACACTCGTTCACGAATTGAGCAATCTCGCGCTTCATACGAGTCCACCAATAAGCCTGCTTGAGGTCCTGATACATCTTCGTGCTCCCAGGGTGGATGGAGAGGAGAGAATTGTGAGCCTCGTTCATGATCACTTTATGAAGTTCACCTTTGGGTACAACAATACGATCCTCGAAGAGAAGAGTATCCTTGTCATCAAGGCGGTAGCACTTGTACTTGGGTTGACTCTTGGCAATCCCAATCTTCACCTTTTTCACCATAGCATCAAGAAGTTGGGCTTGGTGAATCTGGTCTTCCAAGGTAGGAGAGACTTGAAGGTTGGCGAGGAAACCTTGAGGAACAACTTGCAGATTAAGTTTGCGGAAAGCTTCACAAAGCTCGGGTTGATAAGGCTTGAGAATCAGACTTTTGCAATAAGCCTTCCTGCTCAATGCGTCAGCAATCACATTGGCCTTGCCTGGAGTATACTTGATACTCGGATTATACTCTTGAATCATTTCGACCCATCGAGTTTGCCTGAGGTTGAGATTAGGCTGATGAAGATGTACTTGAGACTCTTGTGGTCAGTGGAATGTCCACTTTTCTTCCCAATAAGAGATGTCTCCAAGTCAAAAGAGCATGCACAACTGCCGCCAACTCGAGATCATGAGTGGGGTAGTTCTTCTCATTGGGCTTCAACTAGCGAGAGGTATAAGCAACAACTTTCTTCTCTTGCATCAACACTGCGCCAAGACCTTGGAGAGAGGCATCACAAAAGACCTCATATGGTTTGGATTCATCAGGCGGAGTCAGAACTGGAGCAGTGACCAATTTCTCTTTCAAAGTGTTGAAAGGAATGTCACACTCCGGAGACCAAACGTACTTGACGTGCTTCTGGAGAAGATTTGAGAGAGGCTTCGCGATCTTAGAAAAGTTTTCAACGAATCTTCGGCAGTAGCTTGCGAGACCGAGGAAGCTACGGAGTTGCTTCACGTTCTGAGGAGGTTCCCAATTCACAATTGCAGACACCTTCTCAGGATTCACCGCAATGCCCTTGGTAGAGATGATATGACCAAGATAAAGAACCTCATCGAGCCAAAATTCGCACTTGGAGAACTTGGCGTAGAACTGGTGTTCCCTCAGTTTATCGAGTACCAAACGCAAGTGCTTGGCATGATCTTCCTTGTTCTTCAAGAAAACCAAAATGTCGTCGAGATAGACCAAAACGAAGTCATTGGTGTAGGCGTTGAAGATGAAGTTCATCATGCGAGAGAACGTCGGAGGAGCGTTGACGAGGCCAAAAGACATGACAGTGTATTCATATGAACCATAGCTTGTTCTGAAAGCCGTCTTGGGAATATCTTGCTCACGGATTCGAATCTGATGATAACCCATACGGAGATCAAGCTTGGAGAATACTTGGGCACCTTTGAGTTGTTCGAACAGCTCATTGATGTTGGGAAGTGGGTATTTGTTCTTGATGGTCTTCTTGTTCAATGGACGGTAATCAACACAAAGTCGATCCGTTCCATCCTTCTTCTTCACAAAAAGAACACCACAACCCCACGGAGAAGAACTAGGCTGAATGAGACCCATTCTCTCTTGAATATTGAGTTGCTTCTTCAGCTCCTTCAACTCTTCAGGTCCGAGCTTGTAAGGACGCTTGCACACAGGTTCCGTACCAGGCTCAAGATCAATGACGAATGCAACTAGCCGGTGCGGAGGCATTCCTGGAAGCTCTTGTGGAAAGACGTCTTGATATTCGCAAACGACTAGAATTTGCGAGATGGCATCCAGTTCACCCTTCTCATTGAGAGAAAATAGACGGATGGTATCGTCATTTGCGGCAAAGACAATTACATCCTCAGACGAATGAGTCAATTGAATCTGTCTGGCTGCACAATCAAGCTAAGCCTTGTGCTTAGAAAGCCAATCCATCCCGAGAATAAGATCAATATCCGAGTTACCAAGAACCATTGGGGAAGCCAGAAACTTGAAATCACCCATCATGATAGAAATATCCGGGACTATTGAAGTAGCCCTCATAGACTTAGCCGGAGAAACCACTCCCATAGGTTTGCCCAACATTTGTGAAACAAAGTCATGCTTGGAAACAAATGATCTTGACATGAAATAATGCGATGCACCAGTGTCCAAAAGAACTTTTGCGGGAAAAGAGTTTATTGGAAAGTTACCCATGATGACATCTGATGAGTCCTCTGCCTGAGCTGCATTCAGCAAGTTGACCTTGGCGTGCTTGGGGTTATGCTTGACCACAGCTGTACTTGCCGATCTCACAGGAGGAGGAGGAGGGAGACGCCTCTGGTTGAAGCACTTGTTGGCATAGTGACCCTTCTGTTGGCACTTGTTGCACGTGACCTCTGAAAGCAGATGGTGGTACGGAGCACTCGATCTTGGAGCTTGAGATGAAGTCTTGTTCTGAAAACCAGGGTTGGGTGGGTGGGAAGATCCACTGCCACCTTTGCTCTTCTTCTGATATGGCTGACGGAACGGAGGAGGAGGAAGCCAATACTTCTGCTGCTTGGCCACTTGAGTAGAGGAAGAAGGAGTAGCATATCTGAATCGCTTCTTGGAAGCATCACACCTCAGTTGAGTGGCCTCTTGCTTCAGTGCCATGTTGTAGAACTCATCGTACCTCAAGGGCTCAAAGAGAACAAGAGCTAGCTGGATTTCTTCTCTGAGACCACCACTGAACTGGTATATCATGCTCTTCTCATCAGGGACGTCCTGCTTGGCAAAGCGGGCGAGCTTCTGAAACAACTTGTTGTAGTCATAGACAGACAAAGAGCCTTGCTTCAGGTTGCGGAATTCCTCACGCTTGCTTTCAACCATGCTCTGAGGGATATGGTGAGCTCTGAAATCTTGACGGAATTCATCCCAGGTAATAACACGTCCACCTCTGGAATCCTTGTACTGCTGGAACCATTCTGCAGCTTGATCTTTGAGTTGGAAGGAAGCGAACTTGACAAAGTCCTCAGGCCTGACGTTACTGCACTCGAAATGCTTGCACAGATCCACGAGCCAATCATCAGCATCGGTTGCCTCAACACAATTGCTGAAAGTCTTTGGCCCGTTAGCAAGGAACTGGTTGAGTGTAGCAAAGTGATTCTGATTGTTGCCTTGGTTCCCTTGGTTGCCTTGATTGCGCTCTTGGAGAATTTGCATGATCAACTGTGTGTTTGCATTGGTTGCGGCCATCACAGCTTGCCATGCCTCCAGAGGAGGTGGAGGTGGTGGCGGATCTTGATTCTGATTCTGATTGGTGCTCTTAGCGGGAGCCATCCTGAAGAGGTTGACCACCGTTAGCACATTGACAGATAAAATGAAGTTGAATCCAACGGAATGAAAATTGCAACATATAGTCTTCACATCTGAACAAAATGGACGAATGCATTCCTCTTGAAATGGTCACATATCCATAAATTGAGAAGCCACTTAGAATTTAGGTAGAGAAATAAATCAACAAGGTACGGATCAAGAACGAATAATCAGTAAGAAATCCCAATCTCAAACCAAATATCCGTGGAAGAAGAACTAGAGCTACGAGAATTCCCACCTATGAAACTCCCGAACCTTTCCGGTTATGCAATCAGGTGTTGGGGATACAGGGGAAGCATAATATCTCACCCAAATCCAGCAATTCCTACATCCAGCTGTATCCATCCTTCAACACATAACAGAGAAAAACTTCGGAAACCATCTACCTCAACCTTCGAAAAGCATCCATTATACAAGTTATGGCGATACTCCCGAACTCCTGCCCCAGTACTGGGTGGCGTCGAGGTTATCTCACCAACGAACTGCATAAAAGAGATTTTCGATGTCGGCGTACTAAACTCAGGTATTCCAGAATTGCAACGATAAAATTATGATGACAACACCTCAGAGCTCAACTCCCTGGGACACTTCCACAAAACCCCTGACAGGAGGCACCAAGACAATGTTCTCGTCATAAAACCATCGGAACGATTCCAAGATACCCACGTGATCCTAAATTTTTTTTAGTGAAATTTGAGAAGAGAAGAGTCAAAACTCTACGTCAAGATGCCTTACCAGAGCGATGAGGAGACTGGGAAGTAAAAATAATTCCTAAACTCTCCGATATATAATTCCTAGATGACTCAAAACATTTTTCTAGACACAACTCGGCCGCTAAAAACGATCAAGCAATGGGGCTCCTAAGGTCGGGGAAGGCTCTGATTACCAACTTGTAACACCCTCGATGCGACTATATCTCTCACGTGTCGAGGCACGACTTAGAGGCATAATCGCATTGAAGGCATATGTCGCAAGTTAGGCAATCTTCACAACATCCCATGTAATATATAGATAATAAAAGGGGAGAATACATAGTTGGCTTACACTCGCCACGTCAATCAAGGTACATAAATAACATTACATCATTCAAACACTCATGGCCCAACTACGGCGCCAAAATAAAAGATAACCCAACATGCGACACGGTCCCGATCGCCCCCAACAGGGCACCACTACTGATCATCAGGAAAGGAAACATAGTATCGTTGAGAGTCCTCGTCGAACTCCCACTTGAGCTCAAGCGCGTCACCTGGAGCGGAATCATCAGGCCCTGCATCTGGTGTAATAGTAATCTGTGAGCCACAGGGACTCAGCAATCTCGCACCCTCGCGATCAAGACTATTTAAGCTTATAGGTAAGGCAAGGTAAATATAAGTGGAGCTGTAGCAAGCGACTAGCATATATGGTGGCTATCCTATTCGCAAAAGAGAGCGAGAAGAGAAGGCAAAGAGCGAGCGAGAAACTAGAGGACAACCTGCGCAAACATTACTCCAACACCGTGTCCACTTCCCAGACTCCACCGAGAAGAGGCCATCACGGTAACTCACACTGTTGATTAATTTTAATTAAGTTAAGGTGCAAGTTATCTACAACCGGACATTAACAAATTCCCATCTTCCCATAACCGCGGGCACGGCTTTCGAAAGTTCAAATCCCTGCAGGGGAGTCCCAACTTGGCCCATGACAAGCTCTCACGGTCAACGAAGCAATAGACCTCCTCCCGAGACGTTCCGATCAGACTCGGTATCCCGGTTCTTCAAGACAACTCCGACAATGGTAAAACAAGTCCAGCAACACCACCCGCTGTGCTGACAAATCCCGATAGGAGCTGCACATATCTCGTTCTCAGGGCACACCGGATAAGCTAAGCATCCGGGAGCCAACGTAACCCAAGATGCCAAAGGACGGCCCCGCACGGTGCTCTAGGTTGGACCAACGCTCAGAGGAGCACTGGCCCGGGGGGGTTTAAAATAAGATGACCCTTGAGTCCACGAAACCCAAGGGAAAAGGCTAGGTGGCAAATGGTAAAACCAAGGTTGGGCATTGCTGGAGGAGTTTTATTCAAGGCGGACTGTCAAGGGGTTCCCATTATGACCCAACCGCGTAAGGAACGCAAAATCCAGGAACATAACAACGATATGACGGAAACTAGGGCGGCAAGAGTGGAACAGAACACCAGGCGAGAGGCCGAGCCTTCCACCCTTTACCAAGTATATAGATGCATTAAGATAACATGGCAATATAATGGTATCCCAACAAGTAAATAATGTTTCAACAAGGAACGATCTCCAATCTTCACCTACAACTAGCAACGCTATAAGAGGGGCTGAGCAAAGCGGTAACATAGCCAATCAACGTTTGCTAGGACATGGTGGGTTAGAGGTTTGACATGGCAATTTGGGAGGCTTGAAAGCAAGTGGTAGGCATCGTAGCATGGCATAGCAAAAGAGCGAGCATCTAGCAAAGCAAAGATAGTAGTGATTTCGAGGGTATGATCATCTTGCCTGCAAAGTTGTCAGAGTTGACTAGATCCTCGAAAGCAAACTCAATGGGCTCCTCGTTAGCGAAGACTCGTCTCCCGGCTCTACCCATACAAGACAAACAAGCAACAAGGACACAATCAACCACGTGCAAACTCAAACAACATGATGCAAAGATAGTATGCTATGCGGGATGCAATATGTGATGCATATGCAAGATTTGACAAGGAATGAATGAACCTGGCCTCAACATGGAAAGCCAAGTGTTACACTGGAAAGATGAGATGAAATCGCTTGAAAACGATATAAAGAACACCTGAATCGGAGTTACGGTTTGGAAATGGCAAGCAATTCAAATATGACCAAGTTCTGCAATTTACAGCAAGTAGTCATCTAAATGCAACAAGATGAACATGCTACAGCACCCAAACATGACAACAAAATACGTGGCAGGGATGCATTCATGATGCTTAACAGAAGTCTAGCACTGAGCTACGGCCAATTCATCCATTAACAGGTTCAAACAAGCATGGCAAAAATGCATATGGTAAACAAATCTCAGACTTAGTGAAATTAACACTTGTCTGGAATTTCAGATCAGGTAGCACTCTTCGGAGCATGAAAACTATATGCTACAGGACCTGAACATGGCAAAATAAAGCATGGCATGGAGCTACTCAAAGAGCTTAACAGAAATCCCTTAGTGACCTTGAGCCAAAAGGGATCAGAAAATACAATTGCAAGCATGTGAACATGGCAAAAACATCAGTTCTCAGACATAGTGAAAACTGGAACATGCTGAAACAGATATCAAGTAGGCATGTTTACGAGCTCGATGCACTCACTACGGAGCAAGTCATGATAATCTAAGCATACACCCATCAATAATACACAAAATGCAAGCTAGACATGGCAAGAACAATAGCATAGCATGCACGGATCAACTACAACATCCTCGGCAAAATTGCTAACAAGTAGACAATCTGCCCAAATTCACGAAATAGCAAAAGTAGAGCTCGATTGACTCAAGCTAGGGTGCTCCATAATTACAAACAAAGACATGGATGGATAGAGCACTACAAGATTAACAAAACATCCTTACTAATCATCCTCAAAAGAGGCACGGATCACTAGGAAACAACATGAACATATGGCCAGATGAGATAAACAGCTCAAGGACTTGGTGGAAATGCTAAGTCCCTGAAATCAGCATTACCAAGTGCCTCACTTTGCAAGCTTGTGCTAGTCACCACACACATCACAAAAATACATGGGTTGCACCTCTGGAAAGATGGCAAAACCCTTAACAAAACATATGTAGAACTCATGGGCATATCATGCACACAATAATCATGGCAAAAATGACAAAAATCTACATGGAGCAGCAGATCTGACAATTATCTCAAGTAGCACTCTTCTAACGGCATTTCGGGCATCAAGATGAACTCAAATGAAAATGATGCAATGGAATGAAATGATGTACTCTCTGAGACGAACATTTTGATATGCTATATGCCCAAAATGGAGTTACGGATGCAAAGATACGATGTGATGAACATGGCAATATGAACTAGGGTTTCGGGCAAAAAGTCAACCCTCGAGATTTTTGGATCCAGATCTGCATGGACTTCGAGGCGCTCGCCGGAAACACTGTTCGCCGGAGTTGGGGTCGCCGGGGAAGGAGAAGAAGCCCGGGGCGGAGCGAGGAGGCGCGGGCCGGAGTTGGTGGTGGCCGGAGCCTCGGGCGCGGTCGCCGGCGTGGCCTCGGGCGGCGCCGGCCGGTGAGGGGTGCGGCGGCCCGGCCGCCGGAGTTGGGGCGAGGGGCGGCGAGGTGGCCCGGCCGCCGGAGCTGACGAAGGGCGGCGAGGAGCTCCTGGCGTGGCGCGGACGAAGGAGGCAGGTGCACCGACTCGGGCCCTCGGGGGCCGGCTGCAGGCCGAGCGGTCCTCGGCGGGAGTGGCGGCGGCGCTGACACGTGGCGGCGCGGGGTGGCTGGCGGTGGCGTGTCCGGTGCCGGCGGACAATGTCCGGCGCGCGGAGGATCAGATCTAGGGTTTTCGGGAGGAACGAGAAGAAGATTTCGGAGGGGGTCTTTATATAGGCATAGAGGGAGCTAGGAGAGTCCAAATGAGGTGCGGTTTTCGGCCGCGCGATCGTGATCGGACGCTCTAGAAGATGGAGAGGATTTTGGGCTGCAACCTTTTCGGTCCCTCGGTTAACCGTTGGAGCATCAAACGAAGTCCAAATGGTACGAAACTTGACAGGCGGTCTACCGGTAGTAAACCAGGGCCGCTTGGCAAGTCTCGGTCCAATCTGGAAATGTTTAATCCCCACGCACGAAAGAAAGGTAGAAATGACCACCGGAGGAGAACGAAGCGCCGGAATGCAAAACGGACAACGGGGAAAATGCTCGAATGCATGAGATGAACACGTATGCAAATGCAATGCACATGATGACATGATATGAGATGCATGACAACGACAACAACACACGGAGACAAAAACCCGAACCCGAGAAAATAAAATAACTTAACGCCGGAAACGACAAGAGTTGGAGTACATATTTGGAAAGTCATATCCGGGGTGTTACACTGCCTCTCCTCTTCTCCGTAAAGGCCCACTAAGGCCCATTTACCTCCCGGGGGGTTCCGGTAACCTCCCAGTACTCCGGTAAAATCTCGATTTCACCCGGAACACATCCAATATCCAAACATAGGCTTCCAATATATCAATCTTCATGTCTCGACCATTTCGAGACTCCTCGTCATGTCTGTGATCACATCCGGGACTCTGAACAACCTTCGGTACATCAAAACAAATAAACTCATAATATAACTGTCATCGTAACGTTAAGCGTGCGGACCCTACGGGTTCGAGAACTATGTCGACATGACCGAGACACGTCTCCGGTCAATAACCAATAGCGGAACCAGGATGCTCATGTTGGCTCCTACATATTCTACGAAGATCTTTATCGGTCAAACCGCATAACAACATACGTTCTTCCCTTTGTCATCGGTATGTTACTTGCCCGAGATTCGATCATCGGTATCTCAATACCTAGTTCAATCTCGTTACCGGCAAGTCTCTTTACTCGTTCCGTAATACATCATCTCGCTACTAACTCATTAGTTGCAATGCTTGCAAGGCTTATAGTGATGTGCATTACCGAGTGGGCCCAGAGATACCTCTCCGACAATCGGAGTGACAAATCCTAATCTCGAAATACGCCAACCCAACAAGTACCTTCGGAGACACCTGTAGAGCACCTTTATAATCACCCAGTTACGTTGTGACGTTTGGTAGCACACAAAGTGTTCCTCCGGTAAACGGGAGTTGCATAATCTCATAGTCATAGGAACATGTATAAGTCATGAAGAAAGTAATAGCAACAAACTAAACGATCAAGTGCTAAGCTAACGGAATGGGTCAAGTCAATCACATCATTCTCCTAATGATGTGATCCCGTTAATCAAATGACAACTCATGTCTATGGTTAGGAAACATAACCATCTTTGATCAACGAGCTAGTCAAGTAGAGGCATACTAGTGACACTCTGTTTGTCTATGTATTCACACATGTATTATGTTTCTGGTTAATACAATTCTAGCATGAATAATAAACATTTATCATGATATAAGGAAATAAATAATAACTTTATTATTGCCTCTAGGGCATATTTCCTTCGGTCTCCCACTTGCACTAGAGTCAATAATCTAGTTCACATCGCCATGTGATTTAATACCAATAGTTCACATCACCATGTGATTAACACCCATAGTTCACATCGACATGTGACCAGTACCCAAAGGTTTTACTAGATTCAATAATCTAGTTCATATCGCTATGTGATTTACACCCAAAGAGTACTAAGGTGTGATCATGTTTTGCTTGTGAGAGAAGTTTAGTCAACGGGTCTGCCACATTCAGATCCGTAAGTATTTTGCAAATTTCTATGTCAACAACGCTCTGCACGGAGCTACTCTAGCTAATTGCTCCCACTTTCAATATGTATCCAGATTGAGATTTAGAGTCATCTGGATCAGTGTCAAAATTTGCATCGACGTAACTCTTTACGATGAACCCTTTTGTCACCTCCATAATCGAGAAACATATCCTTATTCCACTAAGTATAATTTTGACCGCTGTCCAGTGATCTACTCCTAGATCACTATTGTACTCCCTTGCCAAAAACAGTGTAGGGCATACAATAGATCTGGTACACAGTATGGCATATTTTATAGAACCTATGGCGAAGGCATAAGGAATGAATTTCATTCTCTTTCTATCTTCTGCCGTGGTCGGGCTTTGAGTCTTACTCAGTTTCACACCTTGTAACACAGGCAAGAACTCTTTCTTTGACTGTTCCATGTTGAACTACTTCAAAAACTTGTCAAGGTATGTACTCATTGAAAAACTTATCAAGCGTCTTGATCTATCTCTATAGATCTTGATGCTTAATATGTAAGCAGCTTCACCGAGGTCTTTCTTTGAAAAACTCCTTTCAAACACTCCTTTATGCTTTGCAGAATAATTCTACATTATCTCCGATCAACAATATGTCATTCACATATACTTATTAGAAATGTTGTAGTGCTCCCAGTCACTTTCTTGTAAATACAAGCTTCACCGCAAGTCTGTATAAAACTATATGCTTTGATCAACTTATCAAAGCGTATATTCCAACTCCGAGATGCTTGCACCAGTCCATAGATGGATCGCTGGATCTTGCATATTTTGTTAGAACCTTTAGGATTGACAAAACCTTCTGGTTGCATCATATACAACTCTTCTTTAATAAATCCATTACGGGTTGCAATTTTGTTTCTCCATTTGCCAGATTTCATAAAATGCAGCAATTGCTAACATGATTCGGACAGACTTAAGCATAGATACGAGTGAGAAACTCTCATCATAGTCAATACCTTGAACTTTGTCAAAAACCCTTTTTCGACAAGTCTAGCTTTGTAGATAGTAACACTACTATCAGTGTCCGTCTTCCTCTTGAAGATCCATTTATTTTCTATGGCTTGCCGATCAACGCGCAAGTCAACCAAAGTCCACACTTTGTTCTCATACATGGATCCCGTCTCAGATTTCATGGCCTCAAGCCATTTCGCGGAATCTGGGTCATCATCGCTCCCTCATAGTTCGTAGGTTCGTCATGGTCAAGTAACATGACCTCCAGAACAGGATTACCGTACCACTCTGGTGTGGATCTCACTCTGATTTACCTATGAGGTTCAGTAGTAACTTGATCTGAAGTTACATGATCATCATCATTAGCTTCCTCACTAATTGGTGTAGTAGTCACAGGAACAGATTTCTGTGATGAACTACTTTCCAATAAGGGAGCAGGTACAGTTACCTCATCAAGTTCTACTTTCCTCCCACTCACTTATTTCGAGAGAAACTCCTTCTCTAGAAAGGATCCATTGTCAGCAATGAATATCTTGCCTTCGGATCTGTGATAGAAGGTGTACCCAACATTTTCTTTTGGGTATCATATGAAGACACACTTCTCCGATTCGGGTTTGAGCTTATCAGATTGAAACTTTTTCACATAAGCATTGCAACCTCAAACTCTAAGAAATGACAGCTTAGGTTTCTTGCCAAACCATAGTTCATACGGTGTCGTTTCAACGGATTTAGATGGTGCCCTATTTAACATGAATGTAGCTGTCTCTAATGCATAACCCCAAAATGATAGTGGCAAATTGGTAAGAGACATCATAGATCGCACCATATCTAATAAAGTACGGTTACGACGTTCGGACACACCATTACACTGTGGTGTTCCGGGTGGCGTGAGTAGTGAAACTATTTCACATTGTTTTAACTGAAGGCCAAACTTGTAACTCAAATATTTTACTTCTGCGATCATATCGTAGAAACTTTTATTTTTGTTACGATGATTCTCCACTTCACTCTAAAATTCTTTGAACTTTTCAAATGTTTCAGACTTGTGTTTCATCAAGTAGATATACTCATATCTGCTCAAATCATCTGTGAAGATAAGAAAATAATGATACCTGCCGCGAGCCTCAATATTCATCGGACCACATACATCAGTATGTATGATTTCCAACAAATCTGTTGCTCGCTCCATTGTTCCGGAGAACGAAGTTTTAGTCATCTTGCCCATGAGGCATGGTTCGCAAGCATCAACTAATTCATAATCAAGTGATTCCAAAAGCCCATCAGCATGGTTTTTCTTCATGCGCTTTACACCAATATAACCTAAACGGCAGTGCCACAAATAAGTTGCACTATCATTATTAACTTTGCATCTTTGGGCTTCAATATTATGAAAATGTGTATCACCACGATCGAGATTCAACAAACCATTTTCATTGGGTGTATGACCATAGAAGGTTTTATTCATGTAAACAGAACAACAATTATTCTCTAACTTACATGAATAACCGTATTGCAATAAACATGATCCAATCATATTCATGCTCAACGCAAACACTAAATAACATTTATTTTAGGTTTAACACTAATCCTGAAAGTATAGGGAGTGTGCGATGATGATCACATCAATCTTGGAACCATTTCCAATACACATCGTCACTTCACCCTTAACTAGTCTCTGTTCATTCTGCAACTCCCGTTTCGAGTTACAATTCTTAGCAACTGAACTAGTATCAAATACTGAGGGGTTGCTATAAACACTAGTAAAGTACACATCAATAACATGTATATCAAATATACCTATGTTCACTTTGGCATCCTTCTTATCCGCCAATTACTTGGGGTAGTTCCGCTTCCAGTGACCAATCCCTTTGCAGTAGAAGCACTCAGTTTCAGGCTTAGGTCCAGACTTGGGTTTTTTCACTTGAGCAGCAACTTGCTTGTTGTTCTTCTTAAAGTTCCCCTTTCTTCCCTTTGTCCCTTTACTTGAAACTAGTGGTTTTGTTTACCATCAACACTTGATGCTTTTCTTGATTTCTACCTTCGTTGATTTCAGCATCACGAAGAGCTTGGGAATCGTTTCCGTTATCCCTTGCATATTATAGTTCATCACGAAGTTCTACTAACTTGGTGATGGTGACTAGAGAATTCTGTTAATCACTATTTTATCTGGAAGATTAACTCCCACTTGATTCAAGCGATTGTAGTACCCAGACAATCTGATCACATGCTCACTAGTTGAGCTATTCTCCTGCATCTTTTAGCTATAGAACTTGTTGGAGACTTCATATCTCTCAACTCGGGTATTTGCTTGAAATGTAACTTCAATTCCTGGAACATCTCATATGGTCCATGACGTTCAAAACATCTTTGAAGTCCCGATTCTAAGCCGTTTGAGCATGGTGCACTAAACTATCAAGTAGTCATCATATTGAGCTAGCCAAACGTTCATAACATCTGCATCTGCTCCTGCAATAGGTTTGTCACTTAGCGGTGCATCAAGGACATAATTCTTCTGTGCAGCAGTGAGGATAAACCTCAGATCATGGATCCAATCTACATCATTGCTACTAACATCTTTCAACTTAGTTTTCTCTCGGAACATATCAAAAATAAAACAGGGGAGCTAAACGCGAGCTATTGATCTACAACATAGATATGCTAATACTACCAGGACTAAGTTCATGATAATTTTAAGTTCAATTAATCATATTACTTAAGAACTCCCACTTAGAAAGACATCCCTCTAATCTTCTAAGTGATCACATGATCCAAATCAACTAAACCACAACCGATCATCACGTGAAATGGAGTAGTTTCCAATGGTGAACATCACTATGTTGATCATATCTACTATATGATTCACGCTCGACCTTTCGGTCTCAGTGTTGTGAGGCCATATCTGCATATGCTAAGCTCATCAAGTTTAACCTGAGTCATCTGCATGTGCAAAAACTGGCTTGCACCCATTGTAGATGGACGTAGAGCTTATCACACCCGATCATCACGTGGTGTCTGGGCACGACGAACTTTGGCAACGGTGCATACTCAGGGAGAACACTTTTATCTTGAAAGTTAGTGAGAGATCATCTTATAATGCTACCGTCAATCAAAGCAAGATAAGATGCATAAAAGATAAACATCACATGCAATCAATATAAGTGATATGATATTGCCATCATCATCTTGTGCTTGTGATCTCCATCTCCGAAGCACCGTCATGATCACCATCGTCACCGCGCGACACGTTGATCTCCATCGTAGCATCGTTGTCGTCTCGCCAATCTTATGCTTCCACGACTATCGCTACCGCTTAGTGATAAAGTAAAGCATTACAGGGTGATTGCATTGCATACAATAAAGCGACAACCATATGGCTCCTGCCAGTTGCCGATAACTCGGTTACAAAACATGATCATCTCAGACAATAAAATTTAGCATCATGTCTTGACCATATCACATCACAACATGCCCTGCAAAAACAAGTTAGACGTCCTCTACTTTGTTGTTGCAAGTTTTACGTGGCTGCTACGGGCTTAGCAAGAACCGTTCTTACCTACGCATCAAAACCACAATGATAGTTTGTCAAGTTGGTGTTGTTTTAACCTTTGCAAGGACCGGGCGTAGCCACACTCGGTTCAACTAAAGTTGGAGAAACTGACACCCGCCAGCCACCTGCGTGCAAAGCACGTCGGTAGAACCAGTCTCGCGTAAGCGTACGCGTAATGTCGGTCTGTGCCGCTTCATCCAACAATACCGCCGAACCAAAGTATGACATGCTGGTAAGCAGTATGACTTATATCGCCCATAACTCACTTGTGTTCTACTCGTGCATATGACATCTACGCATAAAACCAGGCTCTGATACCACTCTTGGGGAATGTAGTAATTTCAAAAAAATTCCTAGGCACACGCAAGATCATGGTGATGCATAGCAACAAGAGGGGAGAGTGTTGTCCATGTACCCTCGTAGACCGAAAGCGGAAGCGTTAGCACAACGCGGTTGATGTAGTCATACGTCTTCACAATCCGACCGATCAAGTACCGAACGTACGGCACCTCCGAGTTCAGCACACGTTAGCCCGATGACGTCCCTCGAACTCCGATCTAGCCGAGTGTTGAGGGAGAGTTTCTTCAGCATGACGACGTGGTGACGATGTTGATGTTCTACCGACGCAGGGCTTCGCCTAAGCACCGCTACAGTATTACCGAGGTGGACTATGGTGGAGGGGGCACCGCACACGGCTAAAAGATCAACTTGATCAATTGTTGTGTCTATGGGGTGCCCCCCTGCCCCCGTATATAAAGGAGCAAGGGGGGTGCGGCCGGCCAAGGAGAGGGCGCGCCAGGAGGAGTCCTACTCCCACCGGGAGTAGGACTCCCCCCTTTCCTAGTTGGAATAGGATTCGGGAGGGGGAAATAGGAGGGAGAGAAGGAAGGGGGGCGCCGCCCCCCTCTCCTTGTCCTATTCGGACTAGGGGGGAGGGGCGCGCGGCCCAGCCCTGGCTGCCTCTCCTCTTCTCTTTAAAGGCCCACTAAGGCCCATTTACCTCTCGGGGGGTTCCGGTAACCTCCCGGTACTCCGGTAAAATCCCGATTTCACCCGGAACACTTCCGGTATCCAAACATAGGCTTCCAATATATCAATCTTCATGTCTCGACCATTTCAAAACTCCTCGTCATGTCCGTGATCACATCCGGGACTCTGAACAACCTTCGGTACATCAAAACATATAAACTCATAATATAACGGTCATCGTAACGTTAAGCGTGCGGACCCTACGGGTTTGAGAACTATGTAGACATGACCGAGACACGTCTCTGGTTAATAACCAATAGCGGAAAATGGATGCTCATATTGGCTCCTACATATCCTACGAAGATCTTTATCGGTCAAACCGCATAACAACATGCATTGTTCCCTTTGTCATCGGTATGTTACTTGCCCGAGATTCGATCGTTGGTATCTCAATACCTAGTTCAATCTCGTTACCGGCAAGTCTCTTTACTCGTTCCGTAATACATCATCCCACAACTAACTCATTAGTTGCAATACTTGCAAGGCTTATAGTGATGTGCATTACCGAGTGGGCCCAGAGATACCTCTCCGACAATCGGAGTGACAAATCCTAATCTCGAAATACGCCAACCCACCAAGTACCTTCGGAGACACCTGTAGAGCACCTTTATAATCACCCAGTTACGTTGTGACGTTTGGTAGCACACAAAGTGTTCCTCCGGTAAACGGGAGTTGCATAATCTCATAGTCATAGGAACATGTATAAGTCATGAAGAAAGCAATAGCAACAAACTAAAGGATCAAGTGCTAAGCTAACGGAATGGGTCAAGTCAATCACATCATTCTCCTAATGATGTGATCCCATTAATCAAATGACAACTCATGTCTATGGTTTGGAAACATAACCATCTTTGATCAACGAGCTAGTCAAGTAGAGGCATACTAGTGACACTCTGTTTGTCTATGTATTCACACATGTATTATGTTTCCGGTTAATACAATTATAGCATGAATAATAAACAATTATCATGATATAAGGAAATAAATAATAACTTTATTATTGCATCTAGGGCATATTTCCTTCAGTATCCACTATGTTCTGAGATTGATGTTGCTATGACTTTGCTATGCTTAATGCTTGTCACTAGGGCCCGAGTGCCATGATTTCAGATCTGAACCTATTATGTTTTCATCAATATATGAGTGTTCTTGATCCTATCTTGCAAGTCTATAGTCACCTATTATGTGTTATGACCCGTTAACCCCGAATTGACAATAATCGGGATACTTACCGGTGATGACCGTAGTTTCAGGAGTTCATGTATTCACTATGTGTTAATGCTTTGTTCCAGTACTCTATTAAAAGGAGGCCTTAATAACCCTTAGTTTTGGTAAGGACCCCGCTACCACGGGAGGGCAGGACAAAAGATGTCATGCAAGTTCTTTTCCATAAGCACGTATGACTATGTTCGGAATACATGCCTACATTATATCAATGAACTGGAGCTAGTTCTGTGTCACCCTAGGTTATGACTGTTACATGATGAACCGCATCCAGCATAATTCTCCATCACCGATCCATTGCCTACGAGCTTTCCATACATTGTTCTTCGCTTATTTATTTTCCCGTTGCTATTGCTATCATCACTACAAAATACCAAAAACATTACTTTGACTACTGTTACCTTTTGCTACCGTTACCACTACCATTATATTACTTTGCTACTAAATACTTTGCTGCAGATATTAAGTTTACAGGTGTGGTTGAATTGACAACTCAGCTGCTAATACTTGAGAGTATTCTTTGGCTCCCCTTGTGTCGAATCAATAAATTTGGGTTGAATACTTTACCCTTGAAAACGGTTGTGATCCCCTATACTTGTGGGTTATCAATATCTTCTATCTCAGGAGGTGCAATATCATGCATAATTTCTTTGTATAAGCTGTAAGGTATTGCACTAGCACTAGCACCCATATCACATAAGCCATGATAACAATGATCTCCTATTTTAACAGAAATAACAGGCATGCCTACCACATGTCTGTTTTTATCTTTAGCACAAGGTTTAGCAATTCTAGCAGTCGCATCAAGGAAATGAATAACATGCCCATCTATATTATCAGACAAGAGATCTTTAACAATAGCAATATCAGGTTCAACTTTAATTTGCTCAGGAGGTGTATAAGTTTTAATATTGCTTTTACGAACCACAGTTGAAGCTTTAGCATGATCCTTTATCCTAACAGGGAAGGGTGGTTTCTCAACATAAGAAGTAGGAACAATAGGATCATTATAAGTGACAATCTTTTCTTCAACTTTAATAGGTGCAGCTACTTTTACTTCTATGGGAGGATGATATTTAAACCACTTCTCCTTGGGGAGATCAACATAAGTAGCAAAAGATTCACAGAAAGAAGCTACTATCTCAGAGTCAAGTCCATATTTAGTGCTAAATTTACGGAAAACATCGGTATCCATAAAAGATTTAACATAATCAAACTTAGGTGTCATACCTGACTCCTTACCTTCGTCAAGGTCCCAATCTTCAGAGCTACGTTTAATTCTTTCCAATAAATCCCATTTGAATTCAATAGTCTTCATCATAAAAGAGCCAGCACAAGAAGTATCGAGCATGGTGCGATTGTTATCAGAAAGCGGAGCATATAAATTTTGAATAATCATCTCTCTTGAGAGCTCACAATTGGGGCATGAATATAACATTGATTTAAGCCTCCCCCAAGCTTGAGCGATTCTTTCTCCTTCGCGAGGCCAAAAATTATATATATAATTGCGATCACGATGAACAAGATGGATAGGATAAAACTTCTGATGAAATTCCAATTTCAATCGTTTGTAGTTCCATGACCTCGTATCATCACATAGTCTATACCATGTCAATGCATCTTCCTTAAAAGATAAAGGGAAGATCTTCTTCTTAACAACATCTCTGGGTACACCTGCAAGCTTAAATAATCCACAAACTTCATCAACATATATTAGGTGCTCATCAGGATGCATTGTTCCATCTCCTGCAAAAGGATTAGCTAGCTATTTTTCTAACATACCCTAAGGAAATTCAAAGCAGACATTTTCATTTTCATTTTCAGTAGGTTCAGTTGGTTGAGGAGCAACTCTTTGCTCTACTGGTCGGGGTGAAGATACCCCGAACAAGCCCCTCATAGGATTACCTTCCATAGTAACAAGTGACAGTAAATTTCAGCACACTATATAAATTTTTCCTTACCAAATTCCACCTACCAAAGGCGCTTCACTCCCCGGCAACGATGCCAGAAAAGAGTCTTGATGACCCACAAGTATAGGGGATCTATCATAGTCCTTTCGATAAGTAAGAGTGTCGAACCCAACGGGGATTAGAAGAAAATGATAAGCGGTTTCCAACAAGGTATTCTCTGCAAGTACTGAAATAAGTGGTAATATATAGTTTTGTGATAGGATAATTTGTAACGAGCAACAAGTAACAAAAGTAAATAAAGTGCAGCAAGGTGGCCCAATCCTTTTTGTAGCAAAGGACAAGCCTGGACAAACTCTTATACAGAGAAAAGCGCTCCTGAGGACACATGGGAATATCATCAAGCTAGTTTTCATCACGCTCATATGATCCGCGTTTGGTACTTTGATAATCTGATATGTGGGTGGACCGGTGCTTGGGTATTGTCCTTACTTGGACAAGCATCCCACTTATGATTAACCTCTATTGCAAGCATCCTCAACTACAACAAAAGTATTAAGGTAAACCTAACCATAGCATGAAACATATGGATCCAAATCAGCCCCTTATGAAGCAACGCATAAACTAGGGTTTAAGCTTCTGTCACTCTAGCAACCCATCATCTACTTATTACTTACCAATGCCTTCCTCTAGGCCCAAATAATGGTGAAGTGTCATGTAGTCGACGTTCACATGACATCACTAGAGGGATGACAACATACATCTCATCAAAATATCGAACGGAGACCAAATTCACATGACTACTAATAGCAAGACTTCTCCCATGCCCTCAAGAACAAATGTAACTACTCACAAAGCATATTCATGTTCATAATCAGAGGGGTATTAATATGCATATAGGATCTGAACATATGATCTTCCACCAAATAAACCAACTAGCATCAACTACAAGGAGTAATTAACACTACTAGCAACCCACGGGTACCAATCCCGGACTTGAAGACAAGAATTGGATACAAGAGATGAACTAGGGTTTTGAGAGGAGGTGGTGCTAGTGAAGATGTTGATGGAGATTGCCCTCTCCCGATGAGAGGAGCATTGGTCATGACGATGGCGATGATTTCCCCCTCCCGGAGGGAAGTTTCCCCGGCAGAACAGCTCCGCCAGAGCCCTAGATTGATTCCGCCAAGGTTCCGCCTCGTGGCGGCGGAGTTTCGTCCGAGAAGATGGCTTTTGGTTTTTTCCCATCGAAAGACTTCATATAGCAGAAGATGGTCATCGGAGGGCCACCAGGGGGCCCACGAGGTAGCGGGCGCGCCCAGGGGGGTAGGGCGCGCCCCCACCCTCGTGGGCAGGGTGTGGCCCCCTGGTGAACTTCTTGCGCTCAATATTTATTATATATTCTGAAATTGACTTCTGTGAAGTTTCAGGACTTTTGGAGCTGTGCAGAATATGTCTCTAATATTTGCTCCTTTTCCAGCCCAGAATCCCAGCTGCCGGCATTCTCCCTCTTTATGTAAACCTTGTAAAATAAGAGAGAATATGCATAAGTATTGTGACATAATGTGTAATAACAGTCTATAATGCAATAAATATTGACATAAAAGCATGATGCAAAATGGACGTATCATTGGCCACCACCATAAGCATTGTAACCATCATCTTCCCATTGAGCCCGGGGCGGTCCGCTAGTTCCACTGTTAGCTGTGTCACGCGGCACTCCCGCCCCTCAATTAGCAGTCCGAGGTGGCAGTGCATGTGTCGGAACCAGTCCAGGCCGCTTCTGCACCGGCCTCGTGACATAGTGCGGCGGCAGCGCAGCCTGAGGCTGATGACCAGGCGCCGGGACACGCACCGTTCCACCCCGACCCGCGGTAGTCACTGCCGCCGGAACATGCATAGGCGGCCTCAGTTCACCACGCCCCGCGGCGAGGGGCGCAGCACCGGCCACCACCGGTTGCCTGTATGGTGCCACAGCGCCACGACCGGCCCCTACCGCCGGAGTTCTGAGACCTGGCGCACCGCCACCGCGACCCGCACCGGCTGGCGCATTCCCAGCCGCGCCCAGGTGCTCCTGTCCAGTAGCCGCAGCACCACCACGGCCGACCGGCACGGCCCCGGCCGGCGGCTTCGGTCCAGTTGGACCACCCCCCCCCCACCCAACCATGGCAGCGAGGGGCGGTATACGTGCAACACGGCCAGTCCCACACGTACGAAGCCTGCGGACCGCACGAGCTCGACGAGCCCTAGGCGGAGGCGCAGGTGGATATAGATCAGGAGGAGAACGAGACGGCGAGACACATGCGGCTACGTCCTCCGTAGCGACTAACGATGTTACCTGGGCCTCATGCCCAGGATCGTTCAGTCCGGCCCGCCCTGCGTCGCAGCTGGCATGCTGGGCCGCATACCCAGACATGCCAGCGCAGGCCCGCTCATCCGCCGGCCCAGGAGAGCCCAGCAGCAGATTCAAACGCTGCTCCCTGGCCGCTTGGATCTGAGCCGCCGCGGAGGTTGCTGGCGCCGGCTGCGCCACCACCGGCCGGCCACTCCGTCTCTTCTTTCTAGTCACCCGCGTCCACGAATCCGGCAGGAAGAAAACCGACAAAGTAATGGGCTGGAGGCATACCTTGGGAATTGGCCCTTTCCATGGCCGGAGCACGGAAGCCGCGGTCCTCCGGTGAACAATCCGTCGAACGATCTCCACCTTATCCTCAGGGTTAAGTCCCTCCCGCGCCGGATTGTTGCAAGGCACGACGTCGTCCACAACCATGGCAACTTCCTCCTCTGAATAACCGGGATTGAAAGCTTCACAGATTATGTCAGAAGTCGTTGGCGAATACAACTCCGGCGAATCTCTGGAGCAGATCCCGTCGTCATCATCTTCATCGTCTGAATCCGCAAGCGCCCAAAACCGGCCGCCGACGTGCCTACGCCCAGGGCCGGCGGAGGCCGCCGTCTTCGCGGCGGTCGCCATAGGCGCCGCACGCATCGCCATCTTCGCGGACACACCCCTTGAAACTGGTTGGCATGACAGCAGCCATCACATGAGCCCCGCGCATCCTCTACCATATGGACACTATGCCATTAATATAGTACACATAACCACCAACATAAGAAACTTACCCACATACATGTGAGTTGATTAGCGTATATCACAGAATCACACCATAAAAAAAGCCCACCAGAACACCGCATTATATATATAAAGAGAAAACACAGTTCATCCTCTCCCTCGCGTGCCAAAGCAAATAACAAAAATATATGGGAAATCCCAACAATACAAGTGGCACAACACGCTCAACCTTTCTAGTATTGCAAGAGAGATCTTTTTTTGAACCGCATACATTATATTAATTAATAAAACAGAGTACAATTGCATCCATACATATGAAAACTATGAGAAAGATCGAGACATTACATGTCCAGAAAACTTCGCAACCAACATATAAAAGAATAATACAAATAAGTCTGTCGGAGTCCATGAAAACAACCAAATTTGGAATCGCCGTTACCGTCAACATCGCCGAGACGCGCACTAAGGGAAAAGATGATGCACCAGCAAACCAAAATCCAATTCAGCGTCATAGCCTTCTAGGCGCCGTGAGTCAAAGACAAGACCTGTAAAATAGGCGCTTAACGATGTGGCGTGTCGGCTGAGGATGTTCCCCATGCCGATCTGGATCCAGATCTGGCGCAATCCGCCGATGTTGTTGCGAAAGAAGGCCAAACCTGCCACTGTCGGGCCACTAAACTTGCAATAGCATCAATCTGTCAAACTTGTCGGCACCGCCATGAGAGCCGAATATAAGGCCTACTGGTCAGGACGAACGGCAAGCAAACGAGACCATTGGCTCATCGGCGCCGTCGGAGAGAACGTCACCGTGGCGAGGAAGAGACCGATGCCACCTTATTCGGTGCAACATCAACCTCACCAAACTGGTGCTACTACACGAAACAAGCCCTAGATCAAAGGAACAACACGGAGCGAAACGGCTGCCCACCCCTCTCCTCCAGCTGCCGGAGCAGCGGACGGAGAGGGATGGAGACCAGCGCCTCGCCGGTGAGAGGAATCGTCGCCTGTGTCGCAATGGAACAATATAGATCCTTCTGTTCACACACCACAAAGTAAAGCCATCGAAACAAAGTTATTTGTTTCAAGAATACTTTACAGAAGATTTGTACTTGAATCCTTAATTCTTGCCGAACTCCTTGATGAAGCTGACGAGCCGTTTGAACTCCGTCGCCGACGAGCCTCCCTCCGCGACATCCCGCCTCACCTCCTGCGACAGCGCTTGAGCTGACATCCTTAGCTGGCCGGACTCCATGGCCTGCCTCACCATCCCCTCCACGACGGCCCTCTCGCACACATCCTTCATGTCCAGCCCCGTCCCCCATACGGCGCCGACGAACCGGCTGTTGATGTGCTGGTCCGCGAAGAACGGCCAGCACACCAGCGGCACGCCCTCGGTGATCCCCTCCAGCGTCGAGTTCCACCCGGCGTGAGTCAGGAAGCAGCCCACGGCGCGGTGTCTCAGCACGTCTCGCTGCGGCGCCCAGTCCACGACGCGCGCCTTGCCGTTCCCCGCCGCGCCGACGGCTTCCTGGAGGACGGCGCTCTGGCTTGCCCCGACCATGTCCGGCCGGAGCACCCACAGGAACGCGTAGCCGGAGCCGACAAGCCCGGACAGGAACTCGGTGAACTGCTCGAGTGAAATGACGGTCAGGCTGCCCAAGCTCACGTACACCACGGACCGGTCCGCCTGACCGTCCAGCCACGCCATGCATCCGTCGTCCTCGCGCCACAAACTGGTGGCCGGCGCCGGCGCCGCCGAGACGGCGTGGAGAGGGCCTATGGCGAAGACGTCGCGCATATGCGGCGCGATGTGCGCGAGCGCCGACCGCTCTAGTGACGCCGCCGAGTTGAAGATGAGCGCCCGAGCCTTGCGGCTGTGAGCGGTGTAGCCCACCAGAATCTGCAGCAAAGGGTCGACGTCGTCGGTCTCGGCCCGACGGCGGCAGGAGTTTGGAAGATCTCGTCGCCGCAGGAAATCCTCCATCCCCGGGACGCTACGGACCGGCTCATCGAGGTCGGCGCCTACAGGGATGGGAACCTCGCCGAGCTCCACGAGCCTGGGCACGGAGAGGTACGCCAAGAAGCTGCACGCGCTCGCCGTGCGGAAGGCGAGCGCCGGCACGCCGAGCTCCTCCGCGACATCGATGGCGAACGGCATTAAACCGTCGGCCACGACGCATGACAGCGCTGGGAACCCGCCGTCGGCCGCCGGGGACAGCGCCTTGGCGAGGAGAGCACGGTACTCCGCAGGGCCCGTCGTCATCAGGGACTTGGCGAGATCCGTCAGGTCGCCCACCGAGCGGGGGTGGTCGACGGGGAGGCCGTCCGGCAAGGACACGAAGCGGAGGCGTGGCGTGGCGAGGGCCTCGGCGCGGCGAGCGCGGCGGAGATTGTGCTCCGTGTGGACGAAGGTGACGTGGAGGCCGGCGTCGAGGAGCCCCGCGGCGAAATGAAGCATCGAGTTGATGGCCCTGCAGCGGCCACGGGAAGACCAGAACGTGCACCGGCGCCATTTCCGTCACGCCGCCGGCCGGTCGCTTCCTCTCGCCGGCCAGGGATTCTCTGGGGTCTCTGAATTGGGTATACTTTTCCTCTGCGTGAGTACACTACATGAGAGGCCTCCACTACGTGAAGTCCAACTTTGAGGAGCAGTTTTAAAATCGATAGCGTCGTCCTCGCGTGAGATAAAAAAAATGCAAAAATGATGCACTAATAGTGGAACCTGGTGGCGAGGATCTGGATCCGATTTTCTGCTCTACTTTAAGCACACGCGCGTGTGCATCATCAGAGCCTTAACCTGCGCCTATCAGCTGTACTGTTTGCCTTTTTATTGTTTTTCCTTGTCGGTTGGCGATGTCGTTTTACTCGGGCGTCCGCTGAAAGCCTGAAACTCGCGTTCCTGGGTATGGCATCTTTGGATCAAAGAGGGTGACGCGAATTCTAAGCTTTTCAAGCAGTGGCCCCTCGCCAATGGTAGGAGATCGAAGAATTATACCCCTCGCATCAAACATGGTGATGAAATTATCACGGACCAAGAGATTTTCACTTCCTTGGAGCTCCGCAGGCTTGGAGCCACACTCTAGATATGGACTATCTAGGCATGGAGCCAGGGCCGGTCCTGAGATTCTGGGGGTCCGGAGCGAACGTAAAATTTAAAGGCCCTCGATATAAACATCATATGCATATTATCTTTAAATTTTCTTGTAACATCCTTCGATGCAAAGTCACTTATAATTGTGTCGATTTTAATGTCATCCACTTCTCGATGCATAATGTTGCCTATCCATTTAAGATGTTACAGGTAATTGTATATCCAAATGGTTGTACAATAATTTCAAATTTGAAAAGTTTTTTATCTGAGATGCAACAGTCACTACATACACAGTAAATATGAATAAATCTTTAAACACTATGATTTTCTTAAATCCTTTACTTGAGTGAAGTGTTTCATATCAACCAAAGCAAACAAATATTTAACATGAAAAATCCTTATTTTGGCAACTACTTTTATCAAATTGTTTCTTCCTCAAAGCACGAAACTGTACTTGAAACTGTAGGGAATAGTAATATGATATGCAGTACCTCAGATTGATTAGATCGGCATCAATCATTGGACGCTGGGCGATGATGTGATGTGGATTTCTGGTGGCGAGCACTCGGCGATGTACGTGTGCGCCCCACTCCGGTAGCATTAAATTTCAGGGGCTAGGCGATGTTCGTGTTGCGTCTCACCACGATCATGAACACAAACTGGAGTTTGGAGCGGAACAGATAATATAGGAAAATACAGATGAAATCACGTTACACGATCGTTTTTCTTTTGGAGGGAGATTGTCTCAGGATAGTAACGAATAAAGCGAATGGGGCGACGTGATTTACGTGCGTTACGCTTATTTGTTCCCTCACGATGGTACGCTGATTTACATGCATACGCTGCCTGCTGTCCCTTCCTTTCTGGACCTGGGCTACTTTCATGTTTATTACGTGAAGCTACGGCCTATGGGCTAGTTACCCTACGTACATCACACCTGGGAGGGCCCCCCAGATCTTGGGGGCCCGGGGCGCCCCCCCCCCCTCCCCCCTCAGGGCCGGCCCTGCATGGGGCAGCGGACTTGCAGGAGTTTGACGACATCTTTACAGAGGAGGAAGTGTGGATGCTTGTAATGGAGTTGCACCCGGATCGGGCACCGGGTCCTGATGGGTTCATCAGTGTGTTCTATTAGCGAGCTTGGCCAGTCATCAAAAAAGATATCATGGCAGCACTACTCAAATTGTATGTTTGTGATGGTAGAGACTTCACCAAGCTCAGCAGGGCTCTGATCGCTTTGGTCCCGAATAAAGTAGACGCTAATGAAGTGGGGGGTTTTCGCCCCACGAATAGTTTCTCCGAACTATTTGCAAAAATGCTTCCCTTCAGGGCCCATCGACGTATGACGGAGATGGTTAGCATCAACTAATGAGCGTTCATTCAAGGATGGAATCTACATGACAACTTCCTTGGTCCGTCATGTTGCCAGGAAGATACATGTGAGCAGAATCTGTGGAGTTTTCATGAAACTCGATCTCCGGCTTTTGACTTCATCTTGGCCTTTCTTGTTCAAAGTCCTAAGAGCGAAAGGTTTCAACGAGAAGTGCATCCGGTGGATGGCTATACCGCTACAAATAAGTACCACTCAAATAGCTGTAAATGGCATCCCTGAGAGGACATTTGCTCATGTGTGTGTGTGTTGTTGGAAATATGCCCTAGAGGCAATAATAAAATGGTTATTATTATATTTCTTTGTTCATGATAATTGTCTATTGTTCATGCTATAATTGTGTTATCCGGAAATCGTAATACATGTGTGAATACATAGACCACAACACGTCCCTAGTGAGCCTCTAGTTGACTAGCTCGTTGATCAAAAGATAGTCATGGTTTCCTGACTATGGACATTGGATGTCATTGATAACAGGATCACATCAGTAGAAGAATGATGTGATGGACAAGACCCAATCCTAAGCTTAGCTCAAAGATCGTGTAGTTCGTTTGTTGTAGCTTTTCTGAATGTCAAGTATCATTTCCTTAGACCATGAGATTGTGCAACTCCCGGATACCGTAGGAGTGCCTTGGGTGTGCCAAACGTCACAACGTAACTGGGTGACTATAAAGGTACATTACAGGTATCTCCGAAAGTGTCTGTTGGGTTGGCACGAATCGAGACTGGGATTTGTCACTCCGTATGACGGAGAGGTATCTCTGGGCCCACTCGGTAATGCATCATCATAATGAGCTCAATGTGACCAAGTGGTTGATCACGGGATCATGCATTACAGCACGAGTAAAGTGACTTGACGGTAACGAGATTGAACTAGGTATTGGGATACCGATGATCGAGTCTCGGGCAAGTAACGTACCGATTGACAAAGGGAATTGTATACGGATTGATTGAATCCTCGACATCGTGGTTCATCCGATGAGATCATCGTGGAGCATGTGGGAGCCAACATAGGTATCCAGATCCCGCTGTTAGTTATTGACCGGAGAGGCGTCTCGGTCATGTCTGCATGTCTCCCGAACCCGTAGGGTCTACACACTTAAGGTTCGATGACGCTAGGGTTGTTGAGATATTAGCATACGGTAACCCAAAAGTTGTTCGGAGTCCCGGATGAGATCCCGGACGTCACGAGGAGTTCCGAAATGGTCCGGAGGTGAAGATTTATATATAGGAAGTCAAGTTTCGGCCATCGGGAAAGTTTCGGGGGTAATCGGTATTGTACCGGGACCACCGGAAGGGTCCCGGGGGTCCACCGGGTGGGGCCACCTATCCCGGAGGGCCCCATGGGTTGAAGTGGGAGGGGAACCAACCCGTAGTGGGCTGGTGCGCCCCCTTGGGCCTCCCCCTGCGCCTAGGGTTGGAAACCCTAGGGGTGGGGAGCGCCACCCTTGCCTTGGGGGGCAAGGCACCCCCTTGGCCGCCCCCCCCCTAGGAGATTGGATCTCCTAGGGCCGGCTCCCCCCCTAGGCACCCTATATATAGTGGGGGGAGGGAGAGCAGCCGCACCCAAGCCCCTGGCCTCTCCCTCTCCCTCCCGTGACACTCCTCCATCTCCCTGCGCTTGGCGAAGCCCTGCCGAGATCACCGTTGCTTCCACCACCACGCTGTCGTGCTGCTGTTTCTTCATCAAACTCTCCTTCCCCCTTGCTGGATCAAGTTGGAGGAGACGTCTTCCCAACCATATGTGTGTTGAACGTGGAGGTGCCGTCTGTTCGGCACTTGGTCATCGGTGATTTGGATCACGTCGAGTACGACTCCATCAACCCCGTTCTCTTGAACGCTTCCGCGCGCGATCTACAAGGGTATGTAGATGCACTCCTCTCTCCCTCGAAGGCAAGATCTTTGTTGCCAAGAATGGGTCCTTTCTAGAGAAAGAGTTTCTCTCGAAAGAAATAAGTGGGAGGAAAGTAGAACTTGATGAAGTATTACCTCTTGAACCGGTAAGTGGCGCAGCTCAAGAAAATGTTCCTGAGGTGCATGCACCGACTAGAGAGGAAGTTAATGATGATGATCATGAAACTTCAGATCAAGTTACTACTGAACTTCGTAGGTCCACGAGGACACGTTCCGCACCAGAGTGGTACGGCAATCCTGTCTTGGAAATCATGTTGTTAGACAACGGTGAACCTTCGAACTATGAAGAAGCGATGGCAGGCCCGGATTCCGACAAATGGCTGGAAGCCATGAAATCCGAGATAGGATCCATGTATGAAAACGAAGTATGGACTTTGACTGACTTGCCCGATGATCGGCGAGCCATAGAAAATAAATGGATCTTTAAGAAGAAGACAGACGCAGATGGTAATGTGACCATCTATAAAGCTCAGCTTGTCGCTAAGGGTTATCGACAAGTTCAAGGGGTTGACTACGATGAGACTTTCTCACCCGTAGCGAAGCTGAAGTCCGTCCGAATCATGTTAGCAATTGCCGCATTCTATGATTATGAGATATGGCAAATGGACGTCAAAACAGCATTCCTTAATGGTTTCCTTATGGAAGAATTGTATATGATGCAGCCGGAAGGTTTTGTCGATCCTAAGAATGCTGACAAGGTGTGCAAGCTCCAACGCTCGATTTATGGGCTGCTGCAAGCATCTCGGAGTTGGAACATTCGTTTTGATGAGATGATCAAAGCGTTTGGGTTTACGCAGACTTATGGAGAAGCCTGCATTTACAAGAAAGTGAGTGGGAGCTCTGTAGCATTTCTCATATTGTATGTGGATGACATACTGTTGATGGGAAATGATATAGAATTCTTGGAAAGCATAAAGGCCTACTTGAACAAGTGTTTTTCAATGAAGGACCTTGGAGAAGCTGCTTATATATTAGGCATCAAGATCTATAGAGATAGATCGAGACGCCTCATTGGTCTTTCACAGAGTACGTACCTTGACAAGATATTGAAGAAGTTCAAAATGGATCAGTCAAAGAAGGGGTTCTTGCCTGTATTGCAAGGTACGAGATTGAGCACGGCTCAATGCCCGACCACGGCAAAAGATAGAGAAAAGATGAGTGTCGTCCCCTATGCCTCGGCCATAGGGTCTATCATGTATGCTATGTTGTATACCAGACCTGATGTAAACCTTGCCGTAAGTTTGGTAGGAAGGTACCAAAGTAATCCCGGCATGGAACACTGGACAGCGGTCAAGAATATCCTGAAGTACCTGAAAAGGACTAAGGACATGTTTCTCGTGTATGGAGGTGACGAAGAGCTCGTCGTAAAGGGTTACGTCGATGCTAGCTTCGACACAGATCTGGATGACTCTAAGTCACAAACCGGATACGTGTATATTTTGAATGGTGGGGCAGTAAGCTGGTGCAGTTGCAAGCAAAGCGTTGTGGCGGGATCTACATGTGAAGCGGAGTACATGGCAGCCTCGGAGGCAGCACAAGAAGCAGTCTGGGTGAAGGAGTTCATTACCGACCTAGGAGTCATACCCAATGCGTCGGGCCCGATGACTCTCTTCTGTGACAACACTGGAGCTATTGCCCTTGCCAAGGAGCCCAGGTTTCACAGGAAGACCAGGCATATCAAGCGTCGCTTCAACTCCATTCGTGAAAGTGTTCAAAATGGAGACATAGAGATTTGTAAAGTACATACGGACCTGAATGTGGCAGATCCGTTGACTAAACGTCTCCCTAGAGCAAAACATGATTAACACCAGAACTGCATGGGTGTTCGATTCATCACTATGTAACTAGAATATTGACTCTAGTGCAAGTGGGAGACTGTTGGAAATATGCCCTAGAGGCAATAATAAAATGGTTATTATTATATTTCTTTGTTCATGATAATTGTCTATTGTTCATGCTATAATTGTGTTATCCGGAAATCGTAATACATGTGTGAATACATAGACCACAACACGTCCCTAGTGAGCCTCTAGTTGACTAGCTCGTTGATCAAAAGATAGTCATGGTTTCCTGACTATGGACATTGGATGTCATTGATAACGGGATCACATCAGTAGAAGAATGATGTGATGGACAAGACCCAATCCTAAGCTTAGCTCAAAGATCGTGTAGTTCGTTTGTTGTAACTTTTCTGAATGTCAAGTATCATTTCCTTAGACCATGAGATTGTGCAACTCCCGGATACCGTAGGAGTGCCTTGGGTGTGCCAAACGTCACAACATAACTGGGTGACTATAAAGGTACATTACAGGTATCTCCGAAAGTGTCTGTCGGGTTGGCACGAATCGAGACTGAGATTTGTCACTCCGTATGACGGAGAGGTATCTCTGGGCCCACTCGGTAATGCATCATCATAATGAGCTCAATGTGACCAAGTGGTTGATCACGGGATCATGCATTACGGCACGAGTAAAGTGACTTGCCGGTAACGAGATTGAACTAGGTATTGGGATACCGACGATCGAGTCTCGGGCAAGTAACGTACCGATTGACAAAGGGAATTGTATACGGATTGATTGAATCCTCGACATCGTGGTTCATCTGATGAGATCATCGTGGAGCATGTGGGAGCCAACATGGGTATCCAGATCCCGTTAGTTATTGACCGGAGAGGCGTCTCGGTCATGTTTGCATGTCTCCCGAACCCGTAGGGTCTACACACTTAAGGTTCGGTGACGCTAGGGTTGTTGAGATATTAGCATACGGTAACCCGAAAGTTTTTCGGAGTCCCGGATGAGAACCCGGATGTCACGAGGAGTTCCGGAATGGTCCAGAGGTGAAGATTTATATATAGGAAGTCAATTTCGGCCATCGGGAAAGTTTCGGGGGTAATCGGTATTGTACCGGGACCACCGGAAGGGTCCCGGGGGTCCATCGGGTGGGGCCACCTATCCCGGAGGGCCCCATGGGCTGAAGTGGGAGGGGAACCAGCCCCTAGTGGGCTGGTGCGCCCCCCTTGGGCCTCCCCCTGCGCCTAGGGTTGGAAACCCTAGGGGTGGGGAGCGCCACCCTTGCCTTGGGGGGCAAGGCACCCCCTTGGCCGCCGCCCCCCCTAGGAGGTTGGATCTCCTAGGGCCGGCGCCCCCCTAGGCACCCTATATATAGTGGGGGGGAGGGAGGGCAGCCGCACCCAAGCCCCTGGCCTCTCCCTCTTCCTCCCGTGACACTCCTCCGTCTCCCTGCGCTTGGCGAAGCCCTGCCGAGATCACCGTTGCTTCCACCACCACGCCGTCGTGCTGCTGGATATTCATCAACCTCTCATTCCCCCTTGCTGGATCATGTTGGAGGAGACGTCTTCCCAGCCGTACGTGTGTTGAACGCGGAGGTGTCGTCCGTTCGGCACTTGGTCATCGGCGATTTGGATCACGTCGAGTACGACTCCATCAACCCCGTTCTCTTGAACGCTTCCGCGCGCGATCTACAAGGGTATGTAGATGCACTCCTCTCTCCCTCGTTGCTAGATGACTCCATAGATTGATCTTGGTGATGCGTAGAAAATTTTAAAATTCTGCTACGTTCCCCAACATGTGTGTGTGGGGGGGGGGAGGGGGTTGCATCAGGGAGATCTCATCTCCCCGTTAGTATTTGTGATAGCCATGGATGCGCTGACAGACATCATCAGTAAGGCCATGGTGGAAGGCATGCTCACCTTCTATTCTGAATTCATGCAACATAGAGACTATCAATCTACGCGGACGACGTGGCCCTATTTCTGTGTCCAACAGTAAATGGTCTTTCTTTTGTTAGATGTGTGCTCAACACTTTTGGAGAGGCCACGGGTTTGCGCGTAAACTATAGGAAATCATCGGCCATCCTGATTCAGGGAGGACATGGATATCGAGCTAGGGTGGAAGAACCACTGCAGTGTTAGCTCGTTGATTTTCCTTGCAAACACCTCGGTCTCCAGCTTGCCATCAATGAGCTTATGAAATCGGAGTGGCAACCCATGCTTGATCGGGTTAGAAAATTCATTCTGACATGGTATCGTGGTCAAATTCAGAGGCCAAGGAAGATTGTCTTGGTGAAATATGCCATTGCTGCGAAACTAGTACATCGCCTATTGTCATGGAAGTGTCAACTTGGGTGTTTGAAGACATAGATCGATGGTTGTGCTTGTTCTTTTGGGCTAGGGACGGTTGGGCAAATGCCCGATAGTGTTTGGTCGCATGGAGCATCATTTGTCGACCAACATGCTTTGGAGGTCTCAGCGTTCAGAACCTGAAGATGCAGGCTCTTGCACGACAAGTGCGATGGGAATGGCTTAGGCAAACGGAGCCTGATAGACCATGGCAAGGGTTGTCCTTAATGACCGATGACGAAGCACACATGGTCTTTGTCAGCTTGGTCGATATAATTCTTGTCATGAGGAACATAATTCTGTTTTGGAGGGATCAGTGGATCCATGGGTTTGCAGATGTCGATATCGCACCAATGGTCGTGGCACGAGTTGACACGCTCACCCCAAAAGCATCGAACGGTGCAACAAGACTTAGTGGAGGAGAGATGGATACGAGAAATTCAAGAAGGCATATCTTTCACCCCGCATATCTAGTTGATGCAGTTGCGGCACGCCATCTCAACTGTGCCCAGAAATGCGCTAGCTTAAGACACTTTTGAATGGCCGTGCGCAATTTCTGGTATTTACTCTACCAAGTCTAACTACAACATACTTTACCAGGGTTTGGTTCACTCTTCGATGCGGCCTGCATAGGGTGGAGCTACTCTCTGGTGGTGTGCATGTACCTATGATGGTGTTCACATGATTCCTAGGTCTCTTGTAAACTTTTTGCTCCCTTCTGTAAAACTATGATATGTTTTTGGCGTACTATTGAGAAAACATATATAATCCTAACCACAAATCTTTCCTATACGTCCGGGCAGCAGCCTGGTCAAAAAATGCCATCCAACTGGACCCCTCAAATCGGTCATATATGTCCGGGCTATCCTACGCCTCCAAACACCATATACATGAAGGATATGGGGACGGCCGAACGCGTCCGCATGTCAGATTCAATAGGTTGGACCAATCCCAAATCCACTCTAAATTGACCAAGTTCACCATGTTGGAGATATACCCTAGAGGCAATAATAAGAGTATTAATTATTTCCAAGTTCATGATTTTATTTGTTTATATTCTACTCCCTCCGTCCCAAAATTCTTGTCTTACATTTGTCTAGATACGGATGTATCTACGAAAGAAAACTGCTATGGTTCTCGAGTCTGCAAAAATAAAGAGGCTAAGAGAAAAACTCATGTGCATGTGGAGAGTTATAAACAGTAAAATAGATTTCTAGTGTTACCTTTAGGACTAGTTCAAGTGTTTCATGGTAGTTTTGTTTTGCTGACCATGGGCATGAGTTAAGTGTAATGAGGATGCAGGCAAGTTTGAGGGCACGATGTTAGAAAAACACATGTATTGAATTGACCCAAGTTTTATGTTACACTAGGAGATTAATCCATAGTCCATAATACGGGAAACTTAATGTATGCATAATTTCTTAGACCATGAGAGTATTGAGTCGATGCACTTTGGGTTGTTCTAACATCAACCGTAACAGGGTGATCATAAGGGCAACTTACGGGTTCATCCAAAACTTATGATAAGAAACTAGATAGCTCAAGATTGGTATTTGCTTCTCCAACGATGGAGATATATTCTTAGAGTCCTATCGGTGTGACGGTATCCATCATCGTCTGGCCAGACATAGCGTGACTTGCTCACGAGGATGCCGAAACATGAGAACAAGAAAAGAGAACAAAAACGGTAGCAAAGAGACTGACATAATAATCATGTGTTGAGTCACAGGGATGCCGATATATCTCACCTCGGGTTCTGTAAAGCATCGCAAAGCAAAAAAATAGCATATAGTATGTAACACCCCGGATGTAACTTTCCCAATTTGTACTCCAACTCTTGCCATTTCCGGCGTTAAGTTATATTTATTTCCTCGGGTTCGGGTTTTGTCTCCGTGTGCTGTTGTCGTTGTCATGCATCTCATATCATGTCATCATGTGCATTGCATTTGCATACGTGTTCGTCTCAGGCATTCGAGCTTTTTCCCCGTTGTCCGTTTTGCATTCCGGCGCTTCGTTCTCCTCCGGTGGTCATTTCTAGCTTTCTTTCGTGTGTGGGGATTAAACATTTCTGGATTGAACCGAGACTTGCCAAGCGGCCTTGGTTTACTACCAGTAGACCGCCTATCAAGTTTCGTACCATTTGGACTTCGTTTGATACTCCAACGGTTAACCGAGGGACCGAAAAGGCCTCGTGTGTGCTGCAGCCCAACACCCCTCCAATTTGGCCCAAAACCCACCTAACTCTTCTCCATCATCTAGAGCATTCGATCACGATCGCGTGGCCGAAAACCGCACCTCATTTGGACTCTCCTAGCTCCCTCTATGCCTATTTAAACACCCCCCGAATTTCGGATCTCCTCCTACCTCCGAAACCCTAAAAATCATCTCCCCGCGCCGGACATGTCCGCCACCGCCGGACGAATCCCGCCGCCGCGCCCCAGCCAATAGGCGCACGCCACGTATCCCCGCCGATCCTCTCTCTCCTCCGGCCCGGAGAGCCCGGATCGGGCCCTCTCGGCCCGCGCGCCGCCGCCGCCCGGTCTCCCCCATCCGCGCCGCCAGGCGACCGCCCGCGCCGCCACCGGCGTTCACCGCCGCCGCGCGTGACCCTCGCCGCGCCGCCACCTCGGCCACCGCGCGCCTCCTCGCCAACCCGCCGGACCACCGCCGCCCGCCGCCTTCTTCGTTGCTCCGGCGAGCCCGCGCCACCAAACGACGCCGGCGACCACCGCCCGCAAGCGCCGCCTGCCTCCACCTCAGCTCCGGCCTCCTCCGGCAAGTCTCCGGCGAGCGCCGACCGCCGCAGCTACAGTTCCAACCGCTCATCGAAATCCGTGCGCCAGATCCAGATCCGTGAACAGTAAACCCTAGGGTGATTTTTTTCTCCAAGTCCCGAGATTCCAGATCCATATGCTCATGTTCGTCAGGCTGTAACTTTGCATCCGTAGCTCCGATTCATACATATAGCATATCAAAATGTTCATCTCAGAGAGTACATCATTTCATTCCATTGCATCATTTTCATTTGAGCTCATTTTGATGCCCGAAATGTTGTTAGAAGAGGGCTACTTGAGATAATTGTCAGATCTGCTACTCCGTTTAGGTTTTTGTCATTTTTGCCATGATTAATGTGTGCATGATATGCCCTGATGCTCTACATGTGTTTTGTTAAGGGTTTTGTCATCTTTCCAGAGGTGCAACCCATGTATTTTTGTGATGTGTGTGGTGACTTGTGCAAGCTTGCAAAGTGGTGCACTTGCTAAGTCTGTTTTCAGGGACTTAGTAATTTCACTAAGTCCTGGAGCTGTTTATCTCATGTTGCCATATGTTCATGTTGTTTCCTAGTGATCCGTGCCTCTTTTGAGGATGATCAATAAGGATGTTTTGTTAATATTGTAGTGCTCTATCCATCCATGTCTTTGTTTGCAATTATGGAGCACCCTAGCTTGAGTCAATCGAGCTCTACTTTTGCTACTTTGTGAATCTGGGCAGATTGTCAACTTGTTTGCAATTTTGCCGATGTTGTTGTAGTTGATCCGTGCATGCTATGCTTTGTTCTTGCCATGTCTAGTTTGCATTTTGTGCCTTCTTGATGGGTGTATGCTTGTCTTGCCATGACTTGCACCGTAGTGAGTGCATCGAGCTCGTGAACATGCCTACTTGAGTTATATTTCAGCATGTGCCAGTTTTCACCAAGTCTGAAAACTGATTATGTTTTTGCTATGTTCACGTGCTTGTTAGTATATTTTCTGATCCCCTTGGGCTCAAGGTCACTAAGGGACTTTTGTTAAGCTCTTTGAGTAGATTCATGCCATGCTTTACTTTGCCATGATCAGATCCTGTAGCATGTAGTTTTGTTGCTCCGAAGAGAGCTACCTGATCTGAAATTCCAGACAAGTGTTGATTTCACTAAGTCTGAGATCTGTTTGCCATATGCATTTTTGCCATGCTTCTTTGAACCTGTTAATGGATGAATTGGCCGTAGCTCAGTGCTAGACTTTTGTTAAGCATCTTGTATGCATCCCTGCCATGTATTTTGTTGTCACGTTTGGGTGCTATAGCATGTTCATCTCATTGCATTTAGATGCCTACTTGCTGTAAATCGCAGACCGGTGTCATTTTTGAATCGCTTGCCATTTCCAAACCGTAACTCCGATTCCGGAGTTCTTTATATCTTTTCAAGCAATTTCGTCTCATCTTTCCAGTGGCACACTTAGATTTCCAAGTTGAGGCCAGGTTCATGCATTTCCTGTCATATCTTGCATTTTGCATCCCGCATCGCATCCCGCATAGCATATCATCTTTGCATTGTGTTGTTTGAGTTTGCACGTGGTTGATTGTATCCTTGTTGCTTGTTTGTCTTGTTTGGGTAGAGCCGGGAGATGAGTTCGCTAATGAGGAGCCCGTTGAGTTTGCTTTTGAGGATCCAGTCAACTCTGACAACTGTGCAGGCAAGATGATCATACCCTCGGAATCACTACTATATTTGCTATGCTAGTTTGCTCGCTCTTTTGCTATGCCATTGCTACGATTCCTACCACTTGCTTGCAAGCCTCCCAAATTGCCATGTCAAATCTCTAACCCACCTTGTCCTATCAAACCGTTGATTGGCTATGTTACCGCTTTGCTCAGCCCCTCTTATAGCGTTACTAGTTGCAGGTGAAGATTGGAGGCCGTTCCTTGTTGGAACATTTATTTACTTGTTGGGATATCATTATATTATCTTGTTATCTTAATGCATCTATACACTTGGTAAGGGTGGAAGGCTCGGCCTCTCGCCTAGTGTTTTGTTCCACTCTTGCCGCCCTAGTTTCCGTCATATCGGTGTTATGTTCCCGGATTTTTGCGTTCCTTACGCGGTTGGGTTATAATGGGAACCCCTTGATAGTTCGCCTTGATTAAAGCTTTTCCAGCAGTGCCCAACCTTGGTCTTACCATTTGCCACCTAGCCTCTTTTTCCCTTGGGTTTCCGGAGCCCGAGGGTCATCTTATTTTAAACCCCCCCGGGCCAGTGCTCCTCCGAGTGTTGGTCCAAACTAGAGTCCTGTGCAGCGCCCCCTCGGGGAAACTCGAGGTTTGGTTTTAGTTGTATGGAGCGCTCATCTGAGTGTGCCCTGAGAAAGAGATATGTGCAGCTCCTATCGGGATTTGTCGGCACATTCGGGCGGTGTTGCTGGTCTTGTTTTAACCTGTCGAAGTGTCTTGAGTTACCGAAATACCGAGTCTGATCGGAACGTCTTGGGAGGAGGTCTATTCCTTCGTTGACCGTGAGAGCTTGTCATGGGCTAAGTTGGGACTCCCCTGCAGGGATTTGAACTTTCGAAAGCCGTGCCCGCGGTTATGGGCAGATGGGAATTTGTTAATGTCCGGTTGTAAATAACTTGAACCGTAACTTAATTAAAATGAATCAACTGAGTGTGTTACCGTGATGGCCTCTTCTCGGCGGAGTCCGGGAAGCGGACACGGTGTTGGAGTAATGTTTGCGCAGGTTGCTCTTTAGTTTCTCGCTCGTGCTTTGCCTCCTCTTCTCGCTCTCTTTTGCGAATAAGTTAGCGACCATACTTGCTAGTCGCTTACTGCAGCTCCTCTCATATTTTTACATTGCCTTACCTATAAGCTTAAATAGTCTTGATCGCGAGGGTGCGAGATTGCTGAGTCCCTGTGGCTCACAGATTACTATCACATCAGATGCAGGGCCTGATGATTCCACTCCAGGAGATGCGTATGAGCTCAAGTGGGAGTTCGACGAAGACTCTCAACGTTACTATGTTTCCTTTCCCGATGATCAGTAGTGGTGCCTAGTTGGGGGTGAACGGGACCGTTGTCGCATGTTGGGTTCTCTTTTATTTTGGCGCCGTAGTCGGGCCATGAGTGTTTGGTTGATGTAATGTTATTTATGTACTTGATTGACGTGGCGAGTGTAAGCCAAATATGTTATCTCCCCTTTCATTATTATATTACATGGGATGCTGTGAAGATTGCCTAACTTACGGCATATGCCTTCAATGCGATTATGTCTCTAAGTCGTGCCTCGACACGTGGGAGCTATAGTCGCATCGAAGGTGTTACATAGTAGCTATAGGTTCACTCGATAATCATTCATGTGGATATAGGCATCAATATGGATGTTCATAATTCGCTATTGATCATTGAATGTCAGTTGGAGCAAGCGCCTGCGAGCGAGCATTGTGGCACCAATGAGCGAGAGCCAGCTAGCGTAGGTGTTTTTTTCGTTTGTCTTAAAAAATGATTTTTAAATGTTCACAAATTCGAAATTTTGAACGATTTTGAAATACACAGTGAACACTTATTTAATATATGATGAACTTTTTACTTATATACAATGACTTTTTTTAATATAAGATGAACAATTTTAGAAAGTACAGACTCAAAAAATTATTTGATATACGATGAACATTTTATTTGTATACAATGGACTTTTTAAATATACAACAATTTCCAGTTATGCATTGAACATTTTTATACACGGTGAACAAGTTTTGACTTCCCAGTCAATTTTTGAAAATGTGATTTTTTTTCCTCGTTTGTGAACATTTGTTGAAATTGTGAACAAATTTTAAAATTCAGAACCTTTTTTGATAAAACAAAAACATATTTTAAAGACGTAAATATTTTTTAAAAACTAAATTTATTTTTTAGTTTTGAGACATTTTGAAATTTGCGAAATTTTGAGAAAAAAGAGAGTAGAAGATAAAAATGAAACCAAAAAACAAAAAGACAAAAAGCTGAAAGGAAACAAAAAACCAGTAAAAATTTGTTTTAAAAAAATAGTCATGGATTTAAGAAGAAACAATTAAGAAAGGAAAATTAAAAAGAAACAGAAACAGAAAAGGAACAAGAAAAAAACAGAAAACCAGAAAACCGAGCAGAAAACACAGAGAAGAAAAAAAAAGCCGGAAAGTTCCCAAAAGCACTGCGAAGGCTCCCGCTCAGTGGCCGGCCCGCTTGACGCGCCTGTAGGCGATCGACGTGGTAATGCTCGCAAAGAGCGACAGATATCTTTTCGGAGACGCCCCGGCATCAGCATACACTGTTACCGCTCAAAAAAAAAATCAGCATACACTGTTTTGCTAAGAAAAAGAAGGAAAACTCAGCATACACTGAACTAGTGAACTGTAAGATGAACACAGAATCGAGCCAGCTTTATTCACAGTCTCACAAAGATCAGAGATGGTACGATACAAGAGAATGCCCACACGAGACCAGCCTACAAGGGACGCCAATCTCTCAAAAGAAATATACAAGCAGCCGTCATTGGCATCCGATCCAAATCGGTACGCCGGCGAAGGCCGGCCGACATGGCCGTCTACTGCATCAGCCTCGCCCCCAGCAGGGACACCAGCGCGAACGACACCAAGGCGAGGGCGGAGGCCGGAGCGGCGCCGGTCGCCGCGCCGCCCGTGTCCGGGGCGGGAGCCGGCGCCGACGAAGGCGCCATGAAGTCCTGCGCCCACGCGGACGCGAGGGCAGAGGCCGCAACCGCTGCCACGAGCAGCACGGCGACCCGGGGAGCCATGAATTCACAACCTCGCGAGATGCTCCGAGCCCAAGATTTGTGCTGCGGTGGAGCCGTGGAATGCAATTGAGGGACGATTGCTGTGGGCTTTATAACAGCAAGCTGCTACAGGTTGCTGGCAGGGGGTGCTGAAACGGGCGCGAACTTGCCCACACGGCACGACACGGCCGGCCGGTCGTGCGGCGTGTGATTGCTGGCTTGGTTCGGCGCGAGCGCGTGGCTCCCTGCCCATGGCTCGGGCGGGAGGGCGGGCGGGCGCCCCCGGCTTTGGGGAGGGTGGACGTGACGCGCAGTCGTGTTGCCCGACTCGACCGCACCGACGGGGCGGGGTCACGCGCCTTGTGGAAGGCTGGAGCAGGGTGGTGACTTGGCTTGCACATTACCGGTTGCTGTGTCGTGCTGCGTGGGGCTTAATAACGGCGCTTTGCTTTCTTCATTGGCACAGGGGCGCGCTGTTTTCAGACGATGAACGGGGAATCGGAGGTTCTACTACTTACTTTGAACCGGAAAGAAGATTAATCGTTGGTTTGTTCAGAAGATCTTGTTGCAGTTTGTTACGTCCTGGAATGAACCGGATATGAGACATACGAGATCTACTTGCTAGTTCTTCACGGAAGATACCCTAAAAAAAAGTTCTTCACGGAAGATTGTGGAAGGCTGGCCATTTTTCTTTGTGAACATTCTCGGGTCATGAATGGCTGACAGCACAGTGTTCGCAATTGATTCCGTGACTCGGCCGGCGAAGTTGGGTAACACACAAAGATTCCGCGAGCGCTAAAATCTATCTCAACAAACGAGCCGGTAACTGAGAAAGATTTGAACCGGATGTTCAAGCCACAATGCTTCGCACATACTTTTATCCTTTCCGGATTATGGAAGTTGGAAACTTTTAATACCCCCGACCTCCATATGGCAAACTGTTGAAATACATATGGTCAAAATTATAACTTCAAGATTTATCGGAGCGGATGAGTTTTTTTCTTCTGAAAAGAAGGATTGCCCCGACCTCTACATCGCCGTGATGCGTCCAGCCACATGGAGCGGATGATGGAAGTGTGGCACATACATCAGTGATGCAACAAGTCATCGCGGCGCCGCTATATGCCAATCCTTGTGACATTGTTCATTGCAAAAAACTGAACTATGATCTTGCCAAAAAGAGAAAATTTTCAAACGCATACTCATATAATCAAGCTCTTTTTGCTAGAAAGGTCTTCACACAAGATTGTCACAGCAACCAACAAGCTTTATTCACAAGGCACATAATATGGACATACAATACATCATAGAAAAGAATGCCGAACAAACAAAAGAGGCCAGAGCCAGCAACGCCCATCAAACCACCGCCTATTTCTCAAAGGAAAAACTCTCTGCCCTCAGCCATCCAATCAGAAGCAGCAGCGATCCATCTACTGCATCATCGCCGCCGCGAGAAGGGACACCAGTGCCGAGGACACCAGGGCCAAAGCGGACACGCTGGCGGCCGCGCCGGCGTCAGGGGCCGGAGCGGGGGCCGAGGAAGGCGCCATGAAGTCCTGCGCCGAGGCAGAGGCGAAGAAGACGGCCACGGCCAGGAGCAGCACGGCGACGCGTGGAGCCATCACGACCTTGCGCTGTAGCTTGCGAGTAGATCGGAGAATCGGCGAGGAGGGGAGTGAGCAATATGGGGGCGCCGAGGTGGGATGCGAGGGAATGAGGGATGGATGGGGCGCCGTGGGGTTTATATAGCAGGCCCGCCGTCGGTTCGGTGGTCGCGCTCTTGCGCTATACAGGGGGCAAGAGTTGGGTGCGCGTGTGCGTGCGTAGTAGCAGGACGCGTTCGGCCGGTCGCGCGGGGTGGGAACGCACGTTGCGGTTCGGCGCGGCGAGTGCGCGGGTGTGGGGAGTTTCCGCGTCGCCGGCGCTCACAGCTCGCGCGCGCGATCGGTGCCAAAAGCCGATTTGTGGGCGTAAAGCCACGGCTGTCGATCGACCTCACATAGTGGCTTTGCACGTTGGCCCGGCCGGCCGCAACGAGGATTGAAGCTAAAGTGGCGACCCGCCGAATACCAAAATGTTCCCATGTGCCGACCGATTAGGGGCAATGGAACCAATTTAGATTTTTCCACGAGGTCGAGATTACAAAGTCCCACGAGGTCAGATATGTGGCAAAAACTGTCTCATAGACTGGTCAATATTAATGTAGATGCATCACTTCATGTGGATACTTTATCTGGAGCTTGCAGTGTTGTCATACGTGATGAACGAGGTGACTTTCTAGCAGCAGAGATTTGGTTTGTACCACATATCCGAGATGTTGATTCAGCGGAGCTCATGGCAATTAGAAATGGAATATACTTGTTGGCAAGTTTGGGGTGCAACAGTGTGGAGATTGAATCTAATTGCTCGTTTGCGGTGGAAACAATTCAGCAAATGGACTCTTATCTAGGACCCGACGTTGCATTGGTCTCTGAATGCAAGCAGTTGGCGATGGCCTTTGCCAAAATATCATTTAAACATTGTTTTCGGGAAGCTAGTCATCAGGTAGCAGATGAGCTAGCTAAGCATTCTTTTACTGCTAAATCTTCGGGTTCTTGGGATGATGTAATCCGTGACTTTGTTTCTCATTTACTTGTGAACGACATGACTATTATACGAGAAATAAAGTATATTTGCTATAAAAAAAAAGTCTAACTACGCTTACCTTTTTTTCAGGCGAAAAGATGGCTACTTTTTGCGAATATATCATATCAAATATAAAGATTCAACGGAAGTACAAAGCACCCAAACATAATAAAAATTACATCGAGATCCATGGACAACCATACGACCATTGATGTCACCAAAATGAGCTGCTTCGCCGCTGTCGCCGCTCTCATACCAGAGCCGATCTGACCTTGTCGAGGACAACTAGCAAGTCTTCACGCACGTATCCCTAAGGACCAACGTTCGGGAACCGCAGTCGTCGCCATTGAATTCTTGAATCGATATGAAGAACCTGACACCAAATCTAGCCGTTGCGTACGCACGATGAGAAAGACTAACCTCGCAGCTCCGAGGAGCTGGCAGGAACCTACGCCGGAGCTCCGTCTAATCCGTCCAAGCGAGCGAACTTGAGGAGGATCGGAGCCCGAAAAGTGACTCGAAGAAGAAGCGCCGCCATCCATCCGAGTGCCGCCCTTGCGAGAACCAAAACCCTACCTATCTAAGCCGAGGGACCGGGAATGCCCTCCCTGCCACCGAACGCCGGAGCAGCAGGTAGAGGGAAGGCGAATTCACGGACTCACCGACGAAGATCGAAGTGAAGAAGGCTTTCCCTAATCATCTTGCGAGAGGGAAAAGAAAAAGCTAAACGTGCCGACAACTACTTTCTTGACACCCCTCTTGCACTAGATGACACGTAATTGAATGTTTACCTTCGGCCGACTTCACGCCTCTTTTTTTCCATCTTCCTAAAAGATATATGTATCAAACAAAAAACAAACATAATGAAGGCCCTCCTGGCTAACAAAGCTGAAACATGAAGGGCCCTTTTTATTAACAGGATTACAAAAAAGCGTGGGAATAGAAAAAAAATACAAAAATATGGTATTATTGCATGGCTAAAACAGATAACTGTGAAAACATGGGAATGTGTAGAATTGTGTGGTCAATTTGCAACAATAGGGAAAATAAGAGAATCCTAAACGACAAGTCAAATAATGATAAAAACATATGCTCATAAGAGATTAGGTGTGCCTAGCTTTGGTGAGGGAGGGGTGATAAGGGCGGCGTGCCTCCGACTAGATTCAGTGTTGTGCCTATTAGAAAAACTAGATTCAGTGCTTATAGTCGTCGCTAGGTGGTCCACGGACCAATAGTAATTTGTATTACTTCTGGTGTTTGTTGTGCTGCCATTATAGTTGATGAATTGATTGCAAATCTCTCTCAAAAAAATTAGGATAATATTATACTTTCTTAAGGTATTTGTCTTGTTCAATGTGCTATGAGTTAAAAAGGAGGTTTGAGTGCATTGTAAAATTCCTTCATTTCTCCTATGAAATCCAAACCAAAGGGAAAGATCCTTCTTTCTATGGCTCATTCCTTTGAATCAAATGGATGAATAATGTTATCATATTTTTTTTTCTTATTCCTATGTTTTTCCTCCAATATTCCTACAACTCAATGAGGTCCAACATGGGTGTTGCGGTTGGACAACAATCCAACAATTCAACAATGTACGGACGCCACCGGTATTTAGGAGGCTTATCAGTGGCGTGCACCAAAGAGACAACACCAGTAGTATTATTTGGTATGTCTTAGGGTCGTATTTGTGTATTTTTAGGGTTTTAGTGTTATCGTAAAAACTTTGTCATTGGCTTTTTTATATTTAATATAAATCATTAATAATGCCATGTATGTTTTTTAGGATTCATATGTTATTTTTATGTTATTAAATTTATTTAGGTATATAACAGTTATAATTCAAATTCGAACTACAAGTGCATTAAAAATACCCAATAAAATGGTAGAAAGATCATATTTAAGTTCTTTAGTATCTAGTTAGGTACTCTGCAGGAATGTTAGGAAAACTTAGATATTTGTATGGGAAAATTCAAACAAGTATACTTAGAACTTAGTGTTTTCGAATTTTAGAAGAATGTTGATGAAGTCTATTTAAACTTGGCATGGCGTGTTGGTATGACCTTTATAGGTTGTGGTTAAAATTTGAGAGATATTCACAAATTTTGTGATGCACATTGCATAGAAATTGATGTATCTCCAAGTAACAATCATAGTTTCAAAGGGAAAGTCCAATATTTGAATGCAAAATCATAGTTTTCATCATTTGTAAATGAAACATTTTCTACCTTGTAGATACATTTCGACGGTAAAGTCCAATATATGAATGCAAACTCGTAGTTTTCCTTTTCGGGCAGTGCTATGGGTCCGCCGACGAATAAACTAAAAATATCCACCGCCTCAGCACCCGTTAGATTTGATGCCATCCGATGGTCAACCTTGTCCCAACGTTGCAACAGAGCACATGTTGCACAAACCCTTTTGCAACATAGGTGTTGTTGCATAAATTTTTTATCGTCTTCACTTTTCTGCAACATGGGTGTTGTTGCGGAAGGAACTTTTGCAACATAGATGATGTTGCAGTTTTTTTTCGTCTTCACTTTTCCGCAACATGGGTGTTGTTGCGGAAGAAACTTTTGCAACATAAATGATGTTGCAGAATTATTTTTTTGCCTTCACTTTTCTGTAGCATGGGTGTTGTTGCAGAAAAAACTTTTGCAACACAGATGATGTTGCGGGAAAAAATCAATGAAAATGAAGGTATAGAAACGCTGACGTCGTTGCCGACAGCACCATCGTCGTCTGCGTCGTGGCCGCCAACCACAAGGACATCCATCCTCCGAGCTCCCGGCCCAAGCGCCGCCAATCCCCGTCGTCGGCTCCGTCGGGCGACGAGCTCGCATGCTACCTCCATGGCACTTGTTGTTGTAGTAACAGCTACTGCTTGCATACTACCTCCATGGCCGCCCACGGCGGGGTTGTGATGCCTAGTGTGTTGGGGAACGCAATATTTAAAAAAAAACCTACAATCATGCAAGATCTATCTAGGAGATGCATAGTAACGAGAGGGGGAGAGTATGTCTACGTACCCTCGTAGACCGAAAGCGGAAGCATTCTGAAACGCGGTTGATGCAGTCGAACGTCTTCGCGATCCAACCGATCAAGTACCGAACGCATGGCACCTCCGCGATCTGCACATGTTCAGCTCGGTGACGTCCGTCGTACTCTTGATCCAGCTCAGGCCGAGGGAGAGTTTCGTCAACACAACGACGTGATGACAGTGATCATGAAGTTACCGACGTCGGGCTTCGCCTAAGCATTACAACGATATGACCGAGGTGGAATTCTGTGGAGGGGGGCACCGCACACGGCTAAACAATCAACTTGTGTGTCTATGGGGTGCCCCCTTCCCCGTATATGAAGGAGTGGAGGAGGGGAGGGCCGGCCCTCATAGGGCGCGCCCAAGGGGGAGAGTCCTACTCCCAGTAGGAGTAGGTTTCCCCCTTCCTAGTAGGAGTAGGAGAAGAAGGAAGAGGGAGACAGAGGGAAGAAAAGGGGCCCCCCACCCAATTCGGATTGGGCTTGGGGGGGCACCCTCCACCTGGTTGCCTCCTCATCTCTCTCACTAAGGCCCAATAAGGCCCATTGACTCCCCGAGGGGTTCCGGTAACCCCCCGGTACTCTAGTAAATGCCCGAACTCATCTGGAACCATTCCGATGTCCAAACATAGCCTTACAATATATCGATCTTTATGTCTTCGACCATTTCAAGACTCCTCGTCATGTCCGTGATCACATCCGGGACTCTGAACTACCTTCAGTACATCAAAACACATGAACTCATAATACTAATCGTCATCGAACGTTAAGCGTGCGGACCCTACGGGTTCGAGAACTATGTAGACATGACCGAGACTAACTTCCGGTCAATAACCAATAGCGGAACCTGGATGCTCATATTGGTTCCTACATATTCTACGAAGATCTTTATCGGTCAAACCGCATAACAACATACGTTGTTCCCTTTGTCATCGGTATGTTACTTGCCCGAGATTCGATCATCGGTATCTCAATACCTAGTTCAATATCGTTACTGGCAAGTCTCTTTACTCGTTCCGTAATGCAACATCCCACAACTAACTCATTAGTCACATTTCTTGCAAGGCTTATAGTGATATGCATTACCAAGAGGGCCCAAAGATACCTCTCCTACAATCGGAGTGACAAATCCTAATCTTGATCTATGCCAACTCAACAAACACCATCGGAGACACCTGTAGAGCATATTTATAGTCACCCAGTTACGTGGTGACGTTTGATAGCACACTAAGTGTTCCTCCGGTATTCGGGAGTTGCATAATCTAATAGTCATAGGAATATGTATAAGTTATGGAGAAAGCAATAGCAATAAACTAAACGATCATAGTGCTAAGCTAACGGATGGGTCAAGTCAATCACATCATTCTCTAATGATGTGATCCCCTTCCTCAAATGACAACTCATGTCTATGGTTAGGAAACTTAACCATCTTTGATTAACGAGCTAGTCAAGTAGAGGCATACTAGTGACACTCTATTTGTCTATGTATTCACACATGTACTAAGTTTCCGGTTAATACAATTCTAGCATGAATAATAAACATTTATCTTGACATAAGGAAATATAAATAAAAACTTTATTATTGCCTCTAGGGCATATTTCCTTCAGTCTCCCACTTGCACTAGAGTCAATAATCTAGATTACATTTTAATGATTACCCATGGAGTCTTGGTGCTGATCATGTTTTGCTCGTGAGAGAGGCTTAGTCAATGGGTCTGCAATATTCAGATCCGTATGTATCTTGCAAATCTCTATGTCTCCCTCCTTGACTTGATCGCGGATGGAATTGAAGTGTCTCTTGATGTGTTTGGTTCTCTTGTGAAATCTGGATTCCTTTGCCAAGGCAATTGCACTAGTATTGTCACAAAAGATTTTAATTGGACCCGATGCACTAGGTATGACACCTAGATCGGATATGAACTCCTTCATCCAGACTCCTTCATTTGTTGCTTCCGAAGCAGCTATGTACTCCGCTTCACACGTAGATCCCGCCACGACGCTCTGCTTGGAACTGCACCAACTGACAGCTCCGCCATTCAATAAAAATACGTATCCGGTTTGTGACTTAGAGTCATCCGGATCAGTGTCAAAGCTTGCATCAACGTAACCATTTACGACGAGCTCTTTGTCACCTCCATAAATGAGAAACATATCCTTAGTCCTTTTCAGGTATTTTAGGATGTTCTTGACCGTTGTCCAGTGATCCACTCCTGGATTAGTTTGGTACCTCCCTGCTAAACTAATAGCAAGGCAAACATCAGGTCTGGTACACAACATTGCATACATGATAGAACCTATGGCTGAAGCATAGGGAATGACTTTCTTTTATCTCTATCTTCTGCAGTGGTCGGGCATTGTGTCTGACTCAACTTCACACCTTGTAACACAGGCAAGAACCCTTTCTTTGCTTGATCCATTTTGAACTTCTTCAAAACTTTATCAAGGTATGTGCTCCGTGAAAGTCCAATTAAGTGTCTTGATCTATCTCTATAGATCTTGATGCCCAATATATAAGCAGCTTCACCGAGGTCTTTCATTGAAAAATTCTTATTCAAGTATCCTTTTATGCTACTTAGAAATTCAGTATCATTTCTGATCAGCAATATGTCATCCACATATAATATCAGAAATGCTACAAACCTCCCACTCACTTTCTTGTAAATACAAGCTTCTCCAAAAGTCTGTATAAAACCATATGCTTTGATTACACTATCAAAGCGTATATTCCAACTCCGAGAGGCTTGCACCAGTCCATACATGGATCACTGGAGCTTGCACACTTTGTTAGCACCCTTTGGAGCGACAAAACCTTCCGGTTGCATCATATACAACTCTTCTTTAAGATATCCATTAAGGAATGCAGTTTTGACACCCATTTGCCAAATTTCATAATCATAAAATGCGGCAATTGCTAACATGATTCAGACGGACTTAAGCATCGCTACGGATGAGAAGGTCTCATCGTAGTCAACTCCTTGAACTTGTCGAAAACCTTTTGCAACAAGTTGAGCTTTGTAGACAGTAATATTACCGTCAGCGTCAGTCTTCTTCTTGAAGATCCATTTATTCTCTATGACTTGCCGATCATCGGGCAAGTCAACCAAAGTCCACACTTTGTTCTCATACATGGATCCCATCTCAGATTTCATGGCCTCAAGCCATTTTGCCGAATCTGGGCTCATCATCACTTCCTCATAGTTTGTAGGTTCGTCATGGTCAAGTAACATGACTTCCAGAACACGATTACCGTACCACTCTGGTGCGGATCTTACTCTGGTTGACCTATGAGGTTCGGTAGTAACTTGATCAGAAGTTTCATGGTCATCATCATTAGCTTCGTCACTTACTGATGTAGGAATCACTGGAACTGATTTCTGTGATAAACTACTTTCCAATAAGGGAGCATGTACATTTACCTCATCAAGTTCTACTTTCCTCCCACTCACTTCTTTCGAGAGAAACTCTTTCTCTAGAAAGGATCCATTCTTAGCAACGAATATCTTGCCTTTGGATCTATGATAGAAGGTGTACCCAACAGTCTCTTTCGGGTATCCTATGAAGACACATTTCTCTGATTTGGGTTCGAGCTTATCAGGTTGAAACTTGTTCACAAAAGCATCGCAGCCCCAAACTTTAAGAAACAACAACTTGGGTTTCTTGACAAACCACAGTTCATAAGGTGTCGTCTCAACGGATTTCAATGGTGCCCTATTTAACGTGAATACAGCCGTCTCTAAAGCATAACCCCAAAACGATGGCGGTAAATCAGTAAGAGACATCATAGATCACACCATATCTAATAAAGTGCGGTTACGATGTTCGGACACACCATTACGCTGTGGTGTTTGTCGGTGTCAAAACCGGCGGATCTCGGGTAGGGAGTCCCGAACTGTGCGTCTGAGGTTGATGGTAACAGGAGACAAGGGACACGAAGTTTTACCTAGGTTCAGGCCCTCTTGATGGAGGTAATACCCTACGTCTTGCTTGATTAATATTGATGAGTATGGGGGTTACAAGAATTGATCTACCACGAGATTGTAATGGTTAAAACCCTAGAAGTCTAGCATGTATGACTATGATTGCCTCTACGGACTAAACCCTCCGATTTATATGGACATTGGAGGGGACTAGGGTTGTACAAAGTCGGTTACAGAGAAACGAAATAGTACATCCGGCCGCCTAGCTTGCCTTCCACGCAAAGGAGAGTCCTATCCGGACACAGGAGGAAGTCTTCTATCTTGTATCTTCATGGCCCAATAGTCTGGCCCACGTCACACAGGCCGGACGCCCGAGGACCCCTTAATCCAGGACTCCCTCAGTAGCCCCCGAACCAGGCTTCAATGAAGAGGTGTCTCGCGTGCAGATTGTCTTCGACATTGCAAGGGAGGTTCCTCCTCCGATCACTTCAAAGCACCTGACTTAAAGAGATGTATTCATCCTTCCATTGACTGTCGCACTCATCGGCTTCTACGCCTCCACACCTTCTGCTTCCACGCGTCGAGTGAATATGAGAGGTCGGGGTATTTTTTGCATAACCCCCCTCCGGCCACATAAGAAAGGCCTCTATTTAAAGGGATTGGAAATTAGATCCATTCCACACCCAGCGGAAAATCCTCAGAGCCTTGCCAGAGGAAAGCATTAGACATGGCTAGCGTCCCTAGTTCCTCCTCCTGTCCTCACGTCTCCAAAAAAGGTGATTGGGAGAGATGATCTGTATCCCATGAGCAGTTGGTTAAGCTCCAAACACAGGGATTCCTTCCCCCCGCAGATCTGGTCCCTGTTCGAGCAGGATTGACCTCCTACACAGTCGAAGTTCTGGCGGAAAATTTCCCCAATCCAACTAGGGGGAACGGTTGTGCTTCGTATCTCATTTGTTGAGAGGCGTCGGGTTTCCAATCCACCCTTTCCTCCGTGGACTCCTAGAGTATTACGGCCTCCAACTGCACAACCTCACGCCGGCCTCTATACTGCACATCGCGGGTTTTGTTACCCTGTGTGAGCTTTTCCTTGGCTGTGAAGCCCACTTTGATTTGTGGAGGAAACTATTTTGCCTCGTCCCTCGCAACCGAGAAAGGTCGATATTCGAGGTGGGCGGTGCCGAGGTATGGCGCATAGTTGGGTCCGGATACCTGTCCGGCACGCCGAAGAAGGCGCCCGAAGAATGGCCCTCGGAATGGTTCTATATTGAGGATGTTGGTCTCCCCGACCCAGTGCGAAGGGGTCTTCCCAAATTTTTAAGTGCTCCGTTAAAGAAACACCACAGCTGGCGCCCCCGGAGCCTCGAAGAGGAAGATAGCGCGGAAGTCCGTCAATTGATGGGCAAGATAAGGATGCTCGCCCAGTCCGGATTGTCAATAATCAAAGTGATGGCGACTTCCATAGTGCGGGGGGTCCAGCCACTTCAATACAGAGGGCTTCCCATGTGGCACTATAATGGGGAGGATGACTCCTCACGCTGCGGTCGGAAGGGTCCGGACACTCCCGCCGCTTTGGTCAAAATATTGGCCGAACTGTACAAAGGGGAGAAAGAGGATTTCACTCGTCTGAAACGTCGAGATGGATTTGCCATGTATAATCCTCCGAGCTGGGTGAGTTATAATCCCACCACTTTACTCGATCCTCTCCCTGAATCGCTTTTAATGGTATTAACCCATCTATTCATAACAGGAATGGCGGAAGGTCACCGAGGGGATTTATAGTCCTGCCCCACAACCAGAGGATCCCAACCGGGACTTAGACCCCGGATTCTAAGAAGATCCGGACATATTTGTGGAGGTTGAGGATGGAGTATTCTACCAAGCGAGCTACGATGGCACAGTAGTGCGAATCGTGTCCAACTATCCTGGCCTCCTTCCTGCCTCACATGTAAGTAATCAAGAGACATCTTCTTCGAAAGAGCTTCCTCATTACGCCTCACCCACCGCACTATTTCCTGCTCCAAAGGGGAGGCGCTCGATGCCACAACATGCACCAGAGGCATCTCCTAGGAGATCAGTGCCCGTGCCGAGCAAATCTTCGAAGAGAAAGGCGAACAATAATACGGCAGAACCTTCATCAAAGAGGTATGATTTTTAACCATGCCTCCTGGCAGTCATATCAAACTGTGACATTATCCGCTGTGTCTTATCAAGAAAAGCGTTTGCCGGACTATGTGTGGGGATCCAGGCGGCCATGCCTCCACTAGTCAGATTCCAGACCCTGCCCTAAGGGCGGGGGCTGACACGGGAGTGGTGCCGGACTGTCCTTCCATAGAGGATTCAGATGATATGTCCGTTACAAACTCTGAAGTGGAGAGCGCCATGAATCATCGACGCCGGAGGGCCGCTCTCCGCGACCCCGGCTTTTCAGAAGAGGCACTCAATGCCTTTAGCTCGGCCGATGCATACATCCGAGCTGCTCGGGATGGACTTGCCAGAGCCATGGACCAGCATTTAAAAGATATGCGGGTAAGTGTAGATTTGATAATCATATACCAGTAGCCCCCGAGACTTGCAACAGTTGATACAACTGATTTAAGGATCATTGTATAATCAGGCACTCACGGAGAAGAATAGCCTGCTGTCTCAAGAGATGGAAAAGTGTCAGACCCAGTTAGCTGCGGCTACAACCGAATTGGAGAAATCCAAGGGGGCATCACCGGGTAATGTTTCCCCACATCAGAAAAAAGTATAATCATATACCAGTAATGTTTAATACTGTTGTGTTTCCGCTGACAGGATCAGTAGATCAACCGAGGGAAAAGCTGAAGATCGCTCAGGCTGGTGAACAGGAGGCCAAAAGGCAACATGCGGTAGGTGAGCGTGTGTTGACGCGGGTCAGGGATGAAAAGAACAAGCTGCAGGATTCAAATACCATGATGGGCGAAGAACTAAAAGATGTGCGAGCCCAGCTAGCTAACGCTGTCAAAGAGAATAGGAGGCTACAAGGCGGCATATTCAGTATGCGTCTGACTTTGCCTTTATGTAATTCGGTGAAGAAATGATCTGACAGATTTATGTCTGCAGGTATGTTGACTGGCCGTCCAGAAGAGGAAATGTCTGGCTCTCAAAGCGACCTTCTACAAGAGCTGTCCCAATTGCACGAGCGAGCTCGGCAAGCAATGCGGAGCATTGCCAAAGCTTTGTGGCCATCCGACTCTCCTCCAGGGAGTATGGAGGAGCTTGTGAAGCTATTCCAGGGAGCTCGGCGGCACTTCCGATTATGGAAGATATCAGCTTGCCGAGAAGGTGCGCGAGAGGCCCGGGCCATGGTAAAAACACGGTACACCAAGCTCGATCCGAATAATATGGCCCGGGTCGGACCTAAGGGGTCAGATGGAAAAGAAATTCCAGTTAGTTTGGTATACGACCAAGTAAAGGTAGCCACCACATTTTCCCAACAGGATTGTAAGCTAGACAGCCTATTAGACGACATAGAGGAAGAAGTTTTTGAGTCTAAATGACTATGTACTTCAATTGACAAATTTGTCCCTAGCCGGATTGTAAAACGATTGTCATGGCAGACTTTTTCGCTTCGACCTCTGGACCCGAAGGCTCAGAGTGTTTTCGAATACCCGCTCAGTAATATAAACCGGGGCATGCGTGGAAACTAGGCGTAGGGGTCATAGTTGGTTGAACAGACAAGCTGTATCCGGCTAGCTATGTTATATTACATTGTAATTGTAAGAAACATCTTGCAGGGAGAATATTTCCGTTAAGGGTTCCTTTCCCTGGGCGAATATGCGTTAGTATGCATGTCCGAACTGTGATTGAAAAAATCATAGTGTGAGTGACATCTGGCGGTTCATAGTGTAATGAGTGTAACACGTCTTTAGTCCGCCGACCGAATATTCCCTTAAGAACGCTAGCTTTCGGCTTCACCCAGTCTGAGATACACGTCCGGATGACCCGGCAGTAACAATCGCAGAGGTGCTCCCTTTATGCCCTAGCCGAACAAACGGAAATGTAGGGCATAAGCACAGGAGCCAGGCAACCTAGCTTGGCCAAAACTTAAGTCATAACGATGCATATAATGGCGAAGAAAAGGTACATATGCGGAAGAGGACACATATGTGTTGAGCTTGATGCTCGGAAAATAATAATAAGCTTCTGTGAAAGAAGCCCCCAGGTATTATGAGTGTATACATTTAAGGATGTGTACATCATAGGTGCGCGGTGTGGCCGCACAAGAGCTAAACGAAAAGTTAAAGAGAGGAAAAGAAAATAATGGAAACAAAGGGGGAAGGGGACGAACAAAGAGTCCGGCTCTAGGCGTAGAATCTTCGGATTCTGGCGGCATTCCATGGTTCGGCTCTAAGCGGTTGTCTGATGTATCACGCAGGCGGTACGCTCCTCCAGTGAGAACTTCATCTATGATGAAGGGACCCTCCCACTTGGGCTTGAGTTTGTCCTTTTTCTTCTCTGATAAGCGTAGAATGAGTTCGCCAACGTTATAACTCTTGGCCCGCACTTCTCTGTTTTGATATCTGTGAGCCTGCTGTTGATAAAATGAGGAACGGGCTGTTGCGACGTCGCGCTCCTCCTCCAGGGCATCTAAGCCATCCTGTCGATCAAGCTCAGCCTCTCTCTCTCTCTCTCTTCGTATATGCGCACCCGACGTGAGTCATGAATAATGTCGCAGGGCAACACAGCCTCTACGCCGTACACCATGAAGAAGGGTGTATATCCGGTAGTGCGATTGGGCGTGGTCCGAGGCCCACAGAGTACGGAGTCGAGCTCCTCAACCTAGTGCTTGTCTGATTCTTTCAAAGACCGCACTAGTCTAGGCTTAATGCCGCTCATGATAAGACAATTAGCTCGTTCAACTTGACCGTTTGTTTGGGGATGATAGACCGAGGCGTAATCAAGTTTAATGCCCAATTTAGCACACCAGGATTTCACTTCGTCGGCTGTGAAATTGGAGCCATTATCGATGATGATATTGTGTGGGACACCATAACGGTGCACGACACCGGATATAAAGTCTATCACCAGTCCAGCTTTGGCCGTTTTCACTGGTTTGGCCTCTATCCACTTGGTGAATTTATCTACCATGACTAGCAGATATTTTTTCTTATGGCTCCCTCCTTTAAGGGGTCCCACCATATCAAGCCCCCAGACCGCAAAAGGCCAAGTAATGGGGATTGTATGTAGTGTAGTAGGCGGCATATGGCTTTGATTGGCGAAGAGCTGGCATCCAACACAACGTTGGACCAAGTCCTGTGCGTCTGCTCTGGCTGTCGGCCAGAAGAAACCTGTACGGAAGGCTTTACTTACAAGGGCCCGGGCCATGGCGTGGTGACCGCCAAGGCCAGCATGAATTTCAGCCAAGAGTTGCCGTCCTTCTTATTTGGAGATACATCTTTGAAGGACTCTGATAGCACTTTTCTTGTAGAGCTCTCCGTCATGGACCTTGTAGGCATTCGAGCGCCGAACAATGCAGCAAGCCTCATTCTGGTCCGCAGGGAGCTCTCGCCTATTGAGGTAGGCCAGGAACGGTTCGGTCCATGTGGCAATTACTGCCATTATTAGATGGGCCGATGGTGTTATTTCGGTGGCTGGGCCCCCGATGATATCGGTATTGTGTTCGAAATCTATTGGTATAGTCGGATCCGGGCTAGTGTTGCCACTCTCATCCTGCCACACCACAGGTGGCTTGAAGAGCCTTTCCAAAAAGATGTTAGGCGGGACGAGGTCGCACTTGGCACCAATGCGAGCAAGGACGTCCGCCGCTTGATTACTTTCTCGAGCCACCTGATGAAACTCGAGTCCCTCGAACCGAGCTGATATCTTGAGTACGGCGTTATGGTAGGCCGCCATCTTCGGATCCTTGGCATCGAAGTCTCCATTTATTTGGGATATTGCGAGATTTGAATCCCCGCGCACCTCCAGGTGTTGTATGCCCATGGAGGTAGCAATCCGAAGACCATGCAATAAGCCTCATATTCAGCTACGTTGTTGGAGTCTGTGTATAATATTTAGAGTACATACTTGACTGTGTCTCTAGTGGGAGACGTTAAAACGACGCCTGCTCCTAAACCAGCCAGCATTTTAGAGCCATCAAAGTACATGACCCAGTTGGAATATGTGCCGTACTCTTTAGGGAGTTCGACCTCTGTCCATTCAGCGACGAAGTCGGCCAATACCTGGGATTTAACGGCCCACATGGTTTGTATGTTATGTCAAATGGTAAGAGCTCAATAGCCCACATGGAAATCCGACCCATAGCGTCGCGGTTATTTATTATATCATTGAGTGATACTTCGGAAGCTACCGTAATCGAACACTCTTGGAAGTAGTGTCGTAGCTTCCGGGATGCCATGAATACCGCATATGCTATATTTTGGTAATGTGGGTACCGGGATTTGCATGGTGTGAGGACAGTGGATATGTAGTATACTGGTTTCTAGAGTGGGAACTTGTGTCCGTCCTCCTCTCGCTCAACGACGAGCACTGCATTCACCACCTGGTGTGTTGTAGAGATGTATAATAACATTAGTTCGCCGATGGTTGGTGCGGCCAGGATTGGGTTGCTCGCTAAAAGAGCCTTTATTTCCTCCAGTCTGGCTGTTGCTGCTTCTGTCCACACGAAGTGGTTGGAACATCGGAGAAGGCGATAAAGTGGCAATGCTTTTTCTCCTAGTCTTGAGATAAAGCGGCTTAAAGCTGCCATGCACCCGGCTAGTTTTTGGACCTGTTTAAGGTCGGTTGGCGTAGCCAATTGTGACAAAGCTTGGATTTTGGCTGGATTTGCCTCAATTCCTCTATTGGAAACGATGAAGCCCAGCAGTTTTCCGGCGGAACGCCAAAAACACACTTTTCCAGATTGAGCTTAATGTCATATGTCCGGAGATTGTCGAATGTGAGACGTAAGTCGTCTATTAATGACTCGACGTGTTTAGCTTTGATAACAATGTCATCCACATATGCCTCCACTCTCTTGCCGATTTGCTTCTCCAGGCATGTTTGAATCATGCGTTGGTAGGTGGCACCGACATTTTTAAGTCTGAAGGGCATAGTGTTGAAGCAGAAAGGCCCGTATGGGGCGATGAATGCCGTTGCGGCTTGATTGGATTCCTTCATTTTAATTTGATGGTATCCAGAGTATGCGTTGAGAAAACACAGTGAGTTGTGTCCTGCAGTAGCATCAATGATCTGATCGATGCGGGGGAGGGGGAAGGGATCCTTAGGGCAAGCCTTATTGAGGTCTTTGAAGTCAATGCACATGCGCCAGGATTTGTCCTTCTTTGGTACCATCACTGGGTTTGCTAGCCAGTCCGGGTGTTTTATTTCTTTGATGAATCCGGTCTCGATTAACTTGGCTAGCTCCTCCCCCATGGCTTGTCGTTTAGGTTTGGAGAAGCACCGCGGTGTTTTCTTGACCGGCTTATATCCTTTCAATATATTGAGGCTGTGTTTGGCTAGCCTGTGTGGGATTCCTGGCATATCAGAAGGGTGCCAGGCGAATATATCCTAGTTCTCGCGCAGGAACATTCGTAGTGCGGCGTCAACCGTTGGGTCCAGCTGTGCCCCGATGGAAGCTGTCTTCTTGGAGTCCGTCGGGTGGACTTGGAATTTGACTATTTCGTCTGCTGGTTTGAAGGAGGTAGATTTGGGACGCTTATCAAGGATTACGTCGTCCCTATCCACCGTAGAGTGCAGCGCAGTTAACTCTTCGGCCGTGAGGGCTTCGTAAAGTGCCTCGAGGGCCAGGGATGCGGTTTTGTTTTCAGCGTCGAGTGCTATGTCCGAATCACTGGTAGGAATGATGATTCTGTTGGGCCCAGGCATCTTAAGCTTCATGTACCTATAATGAGGTATAGCTTGGAAGCGTGTAAATGCATCTCGCCCCAATAGGGCGTGATATCCGCTGTTGAAAGGGGCCACTTGGAAGGTTATCTCCTTTGACCAATAATTCTCCGGCGTGCCGAATACCACGGCAAGTGAGACTTTTCCTGCACACCACGCCTCCCGACTGGGAATAATTCCTCGGAAGGTCATGCTGCTTTGCTCAATGCGGATCCTGTCTATTTCCATTTTGTTGAGTGTATCCTCATAGATGAGGTTTAGTCCGCTGCCGCCGTCCATGAGCACTTTGGTGACCCGAAAACCGTCCAAAATTGGATTGAGGACCAAGGAGGCCGGTGCCCGGACTGTCCGGAATCTTGGTTTGTCACTGCTATTGAAAGTTATGGCCGCGTCGTTCCATGGGTTTATCGCGGTGACTTGGCAGACTTCGGCGAGGTCGCGGAGGGCCCTTTTGCGCCGATTGTTTGAAGCGAAAGTCTCAAAGACCATCAATACACTGAGGTCGTCGTCTTCCGGGGGGTGTTGCTCTGGGATATTTTTGGTGAGGATATCCTCGCCGCTCTTGGCCACTTGCCGGAGTATCCAACATGCTCTAAGGCTGTGGGTCGGTATGGTATCCAATGTTGTGTGTATTTTGCATGGCCTATCGAGTCATCCCTCCAGAACGGTTCTGTGCCCCTTAATGGGCCTAGATTTCTTTACTGTTGGTTCAGGTGCCCCACGAGGATGCATCCTTTTTGCCCGGATGAAGGGTTGAGTAGAAACTGGTAGTTTCCAGTGAGCTGCCTGAGTTTTCCAAGCGCTTTCCATTGTGCAATACTTCTGTACGATAATTGCCAAGTCAGCGAAATGTAATATGCGACGTCGGTTGATGGCGTTGAGGATTCCTATGTTCGTGCAATTATTGCAGAATGCTGAGATTGCATCTTCGTCGCGGCAATCTTTAATCCTGTCTTTGACAAGGAGGAATCTAGCCCAAAAGTGATGGACTGTTTCCTGAGACTGCTGTTGTATGTACATGAGATCGCGTACGTCTAGGTGGGTGGGTGGCTTTAAATCTGTACCCTGACCCAATTTGGGATCTGGAGTTTGAGAAATCTTCGAGCTTAATGGTTCGGGCTCCGAGATATCAACTGATTTTTCCAGCCCATCATCTGATTCTAGGTTCGGAGAACAGGGCGCGTCGTTCCGTGGACAGGTATCCGGCTCTTCGAGCTCGGAAATACGAACATAGTTCATCCTTAATATAGGGGAAGAGTTGTTGTCTTGCTCCTCTACTACCGCTATCTGATGGGTGATCGGTGGAGATTTGATTTCTCTCTGATCGGGTTTAAGCCCAATCTGATCGTAGTCTGTAGCGACCCCCAAGGCGGTGATGCGATCTAGGAGTTCGTTTAAAGACGACAACTCCGTTGGATCCATCCGTTTGGAGTATTCAGAGTCAAAACGGAGGTGATTTTCGATGACTCGAGAAGTCATCGTCGGCTCGATGGCCGTAGGTGAAGCCGCCCAGCTGGAGGGTTTGGCCTGAGGCCAGGGCTCCTGTGGAGGTGATGCTGTCCTTGATAACAAGGCGAGCCATCAATCCTGTCTTCAACGTCACAGCGGAACTTTCAATGAAAGCACCAATGTCGGTGTCAAAACCGGTGGATCTCGGGTAGGGGGTCCCGAACTGTGCGTCTGAGGTTGATGGTAATAGGAGACAAGGGACACGAAGTTTTACCCAGGTTTGGGCCCTCTTGATGGAGGTAATACCCTACATCCTGCTTGATTAATATTGATGAGTATGGGGGTTACAAGAATTGATCTACCACGAGATTGTAATGGTTAAAACACTAGAAGTCTAGCTTGTATGACTGTGATTGCCTCTATGGACTAAACCCTCTGGTTTATATAGACACCGGAGGGGACTAGGGTTGTACAAAGTCGGTTAGAGAGAAGGGAAATAGTACATCCGGCCGCCTAGCTTGCATTCCACGCAAAGGAGAGTCCTATCCGGACATGGGAGGAAGTCTTCTATCTTGTATCTTCACGGCCCAATAGTCCGGCCCACGTCACACAGGCCGGACGCCCGAGGACCCCTTAATCCAGGACTCCCTCAGTGTTCGAGGTGGCGTGAGTTGCGAAACTATTCCGCATTGTTTCAAATGAAGACCAAACTCGTAACTCAAATATTCTCCTCCACGATCAGATCGTAGAAATTTTATTTTCTTGTTACGATGATTTTCCACTTCACTGTGAAATTCTTTGAACTTTTCAAATGTTTCAGACTTATGTTTCATCAAGTAGATATACCCATATCTGCTCAAATCATCTGTGAATGTCAGAAAATAATGATACCCACCGCGAGCATCAACACTCATCGGACCGCATACATCAGTATGTATTATTTCCAATAACTCTGTTGCTCGCTCCATTGTTCCTGAGAATGGAGTCTTAGTCATCTTGCCCATGAGGCATGGTTCGCAAGCATCAAGTGATTCATAATCAAGTGATTCCAAAAGTCCATCAACATGGAGTTTCTTCATGCGCTTTATACCAATATGACCTAAACGGCAGTGCCACAAATAAGTTGCACTATCATTATTAAACTTATATCTTTTGGCTTCAATACTATGAATATGTGTATCACTACTATCAAGACTTAGTAAAAATAGACCACTCATCAAGGGTGCATGACCATAAAAGATATTACTCATATAAATAGAACAACCATTATTCTCTGATTTAAACGAATAATGTCTCACATCAAAAAAGATCCAAATATAATGTTCATGCTTAACGCTGGCACCAAATAACAATTATTCAGGTCTAAAACTAATCCCGAAGGTAGATGTAGAGGTAGCGTGCCGACGGCGATCACATGGACTTTGGAACCATTTCCCACGCGCATCGTCACCTCGTCCTTAGCCAATCTTTGCTTAATCCGTATCCCCTGTTTCGAGTTGCAAATATTAGCAATAGAACCAGTATCAAATACCCAGGCGCTACTGCGAGCATTAGTAAGGTACACATCAATAACATGTATATCAAATATACCTTTCACTTTGCCATCCTTCTTCTCCGCCAAATACTTGGGGCAGTTCCGCTTCCAGTGACCAGTCCCTTTGCAGTAGAAGCACTCAGTCTCAGGCTTGGGTCCAGACTTGGGCTTCTTCACTTGAGCAGCAACTTGTTTGCCGTTCTTCTTGAAGTTCCCCTTCTCCCCTTTACCCTTTTTCTTGAAACTAGTGGTCTTGTTGACCATCAACACTTGATGCTCCTTCTTGATTTCTACCTCCGCAACCTTTAGCATTGCGAAGAGCTTGGGAATCGTCTTATCCATCCCTTGCATATTATAGTTCATCACGAAGCTTTTGTAGCTTGGTGGCAGTGATTGAAGAACTCTGTCTATCACACTATTAACTGGAAGATTAACTCCCAGCTGAGTCAATTGATTGTGGTACCCAGACATTCTGAGTATATGCTCACTGACATAACTATTCTCCTCCATTTTGCAGCTGTAGAACTTATTGGAGACTTCATATCTCTCAATCCGGGCATTTGCTTGAAATATTAACTCCAACTCCTGGAACATCTCATATGCTCCATGACGTTCAAAACATCGTTGAACTCCCGGTTATAAGACATAAAGCATGGCACACTGAACTATCGAGTAGTCATCAGCTTTGCTCTGTCGGGTGTTCATAACATCTGGCGTTGCTCCTGCAGCGGGTTTGGCACCTAGCGGTGCTTCCAGGACATAATTCTTCTGTGCAGCAATGAGGATACTCCTCAAGTTACAGAACCAGTCCGTGTAATTGCTACCATCATCTTTCAACTTAGCTTTCTCTAGGAACGCATTAAAATGCAATGGAACAACAGCACGACCATTTATCTACAACAACATAGACATGCAGAATACTATCAGGTACTAAGTTCATGATAAATTAAAGTTCAATTAATCATATTACTTAAGAACTCCCACTTAGATAGACATCCCTCTAATCATCTAAGTGATCACGTGATCCATATCAACTAAACCATGTCCGATCATCACGTGAGATAGAGTAGTTTTCAATGGTGAACATCACTATGTTGCTCATATCTACTATATGATTCACGCTCGACCTTTCGGTCTCAGTGTTCAGAGGCCATATCTGCATATGCTAGGCTCGTCAAGTTTAACTCGAGTTTTCTGCTTGTGCAAAATTGGCTTGCACCCGTTGTATGTGAACGTAGAGCTTATCACACCCGATCATCACGTGGTGTCTAGGCACGACGAACTGTAGCAACGGTGCATACTCAGGGAGAACACTTGTACCTTGAAATTTAGTGAGAGATCATCTTATAATGCTATCGCCGTACTAAGCAAAATAAGATGCATAAAGGATAAACATCACATGCAATAAAATAAGTGATATGATATGGCCATCATCATCTTGTGCCTTTTGATCTCCATCTCCAAAGCACCGTCATGATCACCATCGTCACTAGCTTGAAACCTTGATCTCCATCGAAGCATCGTTGTCGTCTCGCCAACTATTGCTTCTACGACTATCGCTACCGCTTAGTGATAAAGAAAAGCAATTACATGGAGATTGCATTTCATACAATAAAGCGACAACCATATGGCTCCTGCCAGTTGCCGATAACAGTGTTACAAAACATGATCATCTCATACAACAATTTATATAATCACTTCTTGACCATATCACATCACAACATGCCCTGCAAAAACAAGTTAGACGTCCTATACTTTGTTGTTGCAAGTTTTACGTGACTTCTACGGGCTTAGCAAGAACCGTTCTTACCTACGGATCAAAAACCACAATAAGGTATAGTGATTGCTTTTTGATCTTTAGAAAGAACCATGTTCATTGAATCCAATTCAACTAAAGTTGGAGAAACAGACACCCACTAGCCACCTGTGTGCGAAGCACGTCGGTAGAACCAGTCTCGCGTAAGCATACGCGTAATGTCGGTCTGAGCCGCTTCATCCAACAATACCGCTAAATCAAGAATCAACTAGGGACGGCAAGCAATATGTACATACAAACACCCACAACTCCTTTGTGTTCTACTCATGCATATAACATCTACCATAGACCTGGCTCGGATGCCACTGTTGGGGAACGCAGTATTTCCAAAAAATTCCTACGATCATGCAAGATCAATTTAGGAGATGCATAGCAACGAGAGGGGGAAAGTATGTCTACGTACCCTCGTAGACCGAAAGCGGAAGCGTTATGAAACGCGGTTGATTTAGTCGAATGTCTTCGCGATCCAAATGATCAAGTACCGAACGCACGACACCTCCACGATCTGCACACGTTCAGCTCGGTGACGTCCCTCGTACTCTTGATCCAGCTGAGTGATGACCCACAAGTATAGGGGATCTATCATAGTGCTTTCGATAAGTAAGAGTGTCGAACCCAATGAGGAGCACAAGGAAATGACAAGAAGTTTTCAGTAAGGTATTCTCTGCAAGCACTGAAATTATCGGTAACAGATAGTTTTGTGATAAGGTAATTCGTAACGGGTAACAAGTAACAAAATTAAACAAGGTGCAGCAAGGTGGCCCAATCCTTTTTGTAGCAAAGGACAAGCCTGGACAAACTCTTATATAAAGGAAAGCGCTCCCGAGGACACATGGGAATTATCATCAAGCTAGTTTTCGTCACGCTCATATGATTCACGTTTGTTACTTTGATAATTTGATATGTGGGTGGACCGGTGCTTGGGTACTACCCTTCCTTGGACAAGCATCCCACTTATGATTTACCCCTCTTGCAAGCATCCGCAACTACAAAAGAAGTATTAAGGTAAACCTAACCATAGCATGAAACATATGGATCCAAATCAGCCCCTTACGAAGCAAGGCATAAACTAGGGTTTAAGCTTCTGTCACTCTAGCAACCCATCATCTACTTATTATTTCCCAATGCCTTCCCCTAGGCCCAAATAATGGTGAAGTGTCACGTAGTAGACGTTCACATAACACCACTAGAGGAAAGACAGCATACATCTCATCAAAATATCGAATGAATACCAAATTCACATGACTACTTATAGCAAGACTTCTCACATGTCCTCTGGAACAAACGTAACTACTCACAAATGATATTCATGTTCATAATCAGAGGGGTATTAATATGCATAAAGGATCTGAACATATGATCTTCCACCAAATAAACCAACAAGCATCAACTACAAGGAGTAATCAACACTACTAGCAACACACAGGTACCAATCTGAGGTTTTGAGACAAAGATTGGATACAAGAGATGAACTAGGGTTTGAGATGAGATGGTGTTGGTGAAGATTTTGATGGAGATTGAACCCCTCCCCATGAGAGGATCGATGGTGATGACGATGGTGATGATTTCCCCCTCCTGAAGGGATGTTTCCCCGGCAGAACAGCTCCACCGAAGCCCTAGATTGGTTTTGCCAGGTTCTGCCTCGAGACGGCGGCGCTTCGTACCGAAAGCTTCCTTCTGATTTTTTTCTAGGGTGAAAGTCTTCATATAGCAAAAGATGGGCACCGGAGGCCTGCGAGGGGGCCCACCAGGTAGGGGGCGCGCCCAGGGGGTAGGGTGTGCCCCCACTTTCATGGATCATGGGTGGCCCTCTCTTGTGCTTTCTTCGTCCAATATTTTTCATATATTCCAAAAATGACTTTCATGGAGTTTCAGGACTTTTGGAGTTGTGCAGAATAGGTCTCTAATATTTGCTCCTTTTCCAGCCCAGAATTCTAGCTGCCGACATTCTCCCTCTTCGTGCAAACCTTGTAAAATAAGAGAGAATAGGCATAAGTATTGTGACATAATGTGTAATAACAGCCCATAATGCAATAAATATCGATATAAAAGCATGATGCAAAATGGACGTATCAACTCCCCCAAGCTTAGACCTCGCTTGTCCTCAAGCGAAAGCCGATAACGAAAAATATGTTCAGATGTTTAGAGATAGAGGTGTCGATAAAATAGAATACGGACATGAGGGCGTCATGATCATTCTTAGAACAGCAACATATATATAGTGTCATATGATTTCTTATGCTAAAGTAACAATCTATTCACAATGTGAAGTATGAATCAGAAACTTCATTGAAAACTAACGAACTATAATCTCAGTCTTTGAAGCAATTGCAATTTATCATAACATCGGAAAGAGTCAATATAAGAGTTTTTCAGCAAGTCCGCATACTCAACTATCATTTAGTCTTTCACAATTGCTAACACTCACGCAATACTTATGAGTATGAAGCTTTAATCGGACACAGAGAAAGATAGGGGCTTATAGTTTTGCCTCCCAACCTTTTACCTCAAGGGTAATGTCAACAATAATAGTTTATGAAAACCCACATCCAATTAGCTATATATATCAGGATCTTTCCAATACACAGTGCTTGCCAAAGGATAAAATGTAAAAGGGAAAGGTGAAGATCACCATGACTCTTGTATAAAGTATAGGACAAAAATAAAAGATAGGAACTTCGTAGAGGGAAGCAGAGGTTTTCATGTGTTTTTATGATTGGATGCATGGAATCTTAATGCAAAAGAACGTCACTTTATATTGCCACTTGTGATATGGACCTTTATTATGTAGTCCGTCACTTTTATTTCTTCCACACTACAAGATCGTATAAAGCTTATTTTCTCCACACTAATAGATCATACATATTTAGAGAGCAATTTTTATTGCTTGCAACAATGACAACTTACTTGAAGGATCTTACTCAATCCATAGGTAGATATGGTGGACTCTCATGGCAAAATCGGGTTTAAGGATACTCGGAAGCACAAGTAGTATCTCTACTTGGTGCAAAGAATTTGGCTAGCACGAGGGGGAAAGGCAAGCTCAACATGTTGGATGATCCATGACAATATAATTTATTTCGGATATAAGGAAACATAACCCATTACGTTGTCTTCCTTGTCCAACATCAACTTTTTAGCATGTCATATTTTAATGAGTGCTCACAATCATAAAAGATGTCCAAGATAGTATATTTATATGTGAAAACCTCTCTTTCTTTATTACTCCATATTAATTGCAATGATGACCAAAACTATGTTTGTCAACTCTCAACAACTTTTATTCATCATACTCTTTATATGTGAAGTCATTACTCTCCATAAGATAAATATGATCTCTTTATTTCTTTTTATTCTTTCTCTTTTTTCTCAAGATCATAGAAAGATAACCAAGCCCTTGACTCAAAACTAATCTTCATTATATATAGCTCACGGACTCGATTACATAGAAGGATCATAAAGCAAAACTCAAAACTAGATCATACTAAACATTATTCTACTAGATCAAGATATAACTAAAAGGATCAAACTAAGAAAAATGGTAAAGATAGAAGTGTGATGGTGATACGATACCGGGGCACTCCCCCAAGCTTGGCAGTTGCCAAGGGGAGTGCCCATACCCATGTATTTATGTCTCTTTCTTCGGGGGTGAAGGAGATGGTGATGATGATGACAATTGTGCTTTCAACTTTTTCATATTGTAATTGAGAAGAGCGATCTCCTCCTTTAAATCATCGACCTCCGATTCCAGCTTCAAGATCTTGTCACATAAAACTCCTTTGTTTTTCTGATGAAAACGAGAAGGGACAGATCTGTTGTTAGACAGTTTAGCCCTCTTAGGGAGACTAGACTTCTTGAACTTCACGTGCATATCCCTAGGTTGAGGTAGAGGAGCATCCTCCTCCTTCGAACTTGAATCATTAATCCTCCTCAAATGAGCATCCTCCTCATCATCCGTAGTTCGACCACAAGGAGATAGGTCCCCATAGGTCTTTGGGTCAGCAATGAGATGTGAGACATAGCTCTCTCCGTCGGAGTCTTGAGATGACATCTTGCTCTAAATTTGCTGCAGAAATAGCTCGAAACAAAAATAGAGGATATTTGCGTGGTACAGTGGTCAAAACCTTCGGGAGATTATATAATAAATTTTTACCGACCAAAAGAAGTATCGTGCAAGAAAACGGAGTCCGGAAAGCACACGAGGTGCCCACGAGGCAGGGGGCGCGCCCAGGGGGGTAGGGTGCGCCCTCCACCCTCGTGGATGCCTCGTGTCCTTTTCGGACTACTTATTAATTTCCTATTTTCTTAAATATTCCAAAATGGAGAAAATTGCTATTAGAACTGTTTTGGAGTCGGTTTACTTACCGTACCACATACCTCTTCCTTTTCGGAGGCCGAAATGTTCTGAAAGGTGTCCCTTATATACTCCTCCAGGGTTACAGTTTCAATAACATTAGTTTCAACATTTATAGGATTACCTGAGATATAATGTTTGATTCTTTGATCGTTCACCACCCTCGGATTTGTGCCTTCGAAGTTGTTGATTTTTATGGCACCGGAATGATAGACCTCCTCGATAACGTAAGGACCTTCCCATTTAGAGAGGAGTTTTCCTGCAAAAAATCATAAACGGGAGTTGTATAACAATACATAATCACCTACATTAAACTCATGTTTTTGTATCCTTTTGTCATGCCATCTTTTAACTTTTTCTTTAAACAGTTTGGCATTTTCATAGGCCTGGGTTCTCCACTCATCAAGTGAGCTAATGTCAAATAGTCTCTTCTCACCGGCAAGTTTGAAATCATAATTGAGCTCTTTAATGGCCCAATATGCTTTATGTTCTAGTTCGAAAGGTAAGTGACATGCTTTTCCATAAACCATCTTATACGGAGACATACCCATAGGATTTTTATATGCAGTTCTATAGGCCCATAATGCATCATCAAGTTTCTTGGACCAATTCTTTCTAGATCTATTATTAGTCTTTTGCAAAATTAATTTAAGCTCTCTATTGCTTAGTTCTACTTGACCACTAGACTGTGGGTGATATGGAGATGCAATTCTATGATCAACATCATACTTAGCAAGCATTTTATGAAAAGCACCATGAATAAAGTGTGAACCACCATCAGTCATTAAGTATCTAGGGACTCCAAACATCGGAAAAATAACTTCTTTAAGCATCTTAATAGAGGTGTTATGATCAACACTACTACTTGGAATAGCTTCTACCCACTTAGTAACATAATCAACAGCAACTAAAATATGTGTATACCCATTAGAGGAAGGAAACAGTCCCATATAATCAAAGATCCAAACGTCAAATGGTTCAATAACAAGTGAATAATTCATAGGCATTTCTTGTCGTTTACTAATATTACCAATTCTTTGACATTCATCACAAGACGAGACAAACTTACGGGCATCCTTGAAGAGAGTAGGCCAATAAAAACCGGATTGCAATACCTTATGTGCAGTTCTATCTCCAGCATGGTGTCCTCCATAAGCCTCGGAGTGACACTTGCGTAGGATATGTTCCTGTTCATGCTTGGGTACACAACGTCTAATAACACCATGTACTCCTTTATAAAGGTGTGGGTCATCCCAGAAGTAATGTCTTAAATCATAGAAAAACCTTTTCTTTTGCTGGTATGTGAAACTAGGTGGTATAAATTTAGCAACAATGTAATTAGCATAATCAGCATAACATGGAGCAGTACGAGAAGCATTTATGACAGCTAGTTGTTCATCAGGAAAGCTATCATCAATAGGTAGTGGGTCATCAAGAACATTCTCTAACCAAGACAAGTTGTCTACAACGGGGTTCTCAGCTCCCTTTCTATCAATAATATGCAAATCAAATTCTTGTAGTAGGAGAGCCCATCTAATAAGTCTAGGTTTAGCATCTTTCTTTTCCATAAGATATTTAATAGCAGTATGATCAGTGTGAACAATTACTTTAGAGTCAACAATGTAAGGTATGAACTTATCGCAAGCAAATACAACTGCTAAAAATTCTTTTTCAGTAGTAGCATAATTTCTCTGGGCATTGTCTAGAGTTTTACTAGCATATTGGATAACATTTAATTTCTTATCAACTCTTTCTCCTAGAATGCTACCTCTTGAGCATGCGTTGGTTTTCCCTTGAAGAGGAAAGGGTGATGCAGCAAAGTAGCGTAAGTATTTCCCTCAGTTTTTAAGAACCAAGGTATCAATCCAGTAGGAGATTACACGCAAATCCCCTAGTACCTGCACAAACAAACAAGAACCTCGCAACCAACGCGATAAAAGGGTTGTCAATCCCTTCACGGTCATTTAAGAGAGTGAGATCTGATAGAGATAATAAGATAAATATGTTTGGTATTTTTGTGATATAGATTGGAAAATAAAGATTGCAAAATAGATAGTAAACTAGAATTGTCGATTGGAAACTTATATGATGTAAAGTAGACTCAGGGCCATAGGTTTCACTAGTGGCTTCTCTCAAGATAACATGTATTACGGTGGGCGAACAAATTACTGCCGAGCAATTGATAGAAAAGCGCATAGTTATGATGATATCTAAGACAATGATCATGAATATAGGCATTACGTCCGTGACAAGTAGACCGAAACGATTCTGCATCTACTATTATTACTCCACACATCGACCGCTATCCAGCATGCATCTAGAGTATTAAGTTCATAAGAACAGAGTAACACATTAGACAAGATGACATGATGTAGAGGGATAAACTCAAGCAATATGATATAAACCCCATCTTTTTATCCTCGATGGCAACAATACAATACGTGTCATTTCCCTTTCTTTCACTGGGATCGAGCACCGCAAGATTGAACCCAAAGCTAAGCACTTCTCCTATTGCAAGAAAGATCAATCTAGTAGGCCAAACCAAACTGATAATTCGGAGAGACTTGCAAAGATATCAAATCATGCATATAAGAATTCAGAGAAGAATCAAATAATATTCATAGACAATCAAGTTCATAAACCCACAATTCATCGGATCTCGGCAAACACACCGCAAAAAGAGTTACATCGAATAGATCTCCAAGAAGATCGAGGAGAACTTTGTATTGAGATCCAAAGAGAGAGAAGAAGCCATCTAGCTAATAACTATGGACCCGAAGGTCTGTGGTAAACTACTCACACATCATTGGAGAGGCTATGGTGTTGATGTAGAAGCCCTCCGTGATCGAATCCCCCTCCGGCAGATCGTCGGAAAAGGCCCCAAGATGGGATCTCACAGGTACAGAAGGTTGCAGCGGTGGAAAAGGTGTTTCGTGGCTCTCCCCGAAGGTTTCAGGGTATAAGAGTATATATAGGCGAAAGAAGTAGGTCGGTGGAGCTACGAGGGGCCCACGAGGGTGGGGGGCGCGCCTGGCCTCCCTGGGCGCGCCCTCCTACCTCGTGGCTGCCTCGCTGCTTCCTTGACATCCGCTCCAAGTCTCCTGGATCATGTTTGTTCGAAAAAAATATCCTTGCGAAGGTTTCATTCCGTTTGGATTCCGTTTGAAATTCCTTTTCTGCGAAACACTAAAATAGGCAAAAAAAAACAATTTGCACTGGGCTTTCGGTTAATAGGTTAGTCCCAAAAATAATATAAAAAGGTATATTAAAGCCCATTAAACATCCAAAACAGATAATATAATAGCATGGAACAATCAAAAATTATATATATGTTGGAGACATATCAAGCATCCCCAAGCTTAATTCCTGCTCGTCCTCGAGTAGGTAAATGATAAAAACAGAATTTTTGATGTAGAATGCTCCCTAACATAATTTTCAATGTAATTCTCTTGATTGTGGCATGAATGTTCAGATCCAAAAGATTCAAGATAAAAGTTTAATATTGACATAAAATAGTAATACTTCAAGCATACTAACCAAGCAATTATGTCTTATCAAAATATCATAGCCAAAGAAAGCTTATCCCTACAAAATCATATAGTTTGGCCATGCTTCATTTTCATCACACAAAATGCTCCCCTCATGCATAACCCCGATGACAAGCCGAGCAATTGGTTCATACTTTTTAACGCGCTTCAGCCTTTTCAACCCTTACGCAATACATGAGCGCAAGCCATGGATATAACACTATAGGTGGAATAGTATATGATGATGGGGGTTATGTGAGAAGACAAAAAAGGAGAAAGTCTCACATTGACGCGGCTAATCAACGGGCTATGGAGATGCCCATCAATTGATGTCAATGAGAGGAGTAGGGATTGCCATGCAACGGATGCACTAGAGCTATAAGTGTATGAAAGCTCATCTAAAGAAACTAAGTGGGTGTGCATCCAACTTGCTTGCTCACGAAGACCTAGGGCATTTTGAGGAAGCCCATCATTGGAATATACAAGCCAAGTTCTATAATGAAAAATTCCCACTAGTATATGAAAGTGACAAAATAAGAAACTCTCTATCATGAAGACCATGGTGCTATTTTGAAGCATAAGTGTGGAAAAAGGATAGTAACATTGTCCCTTCTCTCTTTTATCTCATTTTTTGTTCGGGCTTCTTTGGCCTCTTTTTTTTCTTCTTTCCTCATATGGGACAATGCTCTAATAATGATGATCATCACACTTTTATTTACTCGTAACTCAATATTACAACTCGATACTAGAACAAAAATATAACTCTATGTGAATGCCTCCGGCGGTGTACCGAGATATGCGATGAATCAAGAGCGACATGTATGAAAGAATTATGAAAGTGGCTTTGCCACAAATACAATGTCAACTACATGATCATGCAAAGCAATATGACAATGATGGAGCGTGTCATAATAAACGGGACGGTGGAAAGTTGCATGGCAAAATATCTCGGAATGGCTATGGAAATGCCATAAGAGGTAGGTATGGTGGCTGTTTTGAGGAATATATAAGGAGGCTTATGTGTGATAGAGCGTATCGTATCACGGGGTTTGGATGCACCGGCGAAGTTTGCACCAACTCTCAAGGTGAGAAAGGGCAATGCATGGTACCGAAGAGGCTAGCAAATTGAGGAAAGGTAAGAGTGCGTATGATCCATGGACTCATATTAGTCATAAAGAACTCATATACTTATTGCAAAAGTTTTTTAGCCGTCGAAGCAAAGTACTACTACGCATGCCCCTAGAGGGATAGATTGGTAGGAAAAGACAATCGCTCGTCCCCGACCGCCACTCATAAGGAAAGCACTCAAAGAACACCCCATGCTTCAAATTTGTCACACAACGTTTACCATACATGCATGCTATGGGACTTGCCAACTTTAACACAAGTATTTCTCAGTTTCACAATTACCCAACTAGCATGAATCTAACATTAACACCTTTATATCTCAAAACCTCTATCAAGAATCATAGTATTCAATGCACTCTATATGAAAGTTTTTATCATACCCATCTTGAATGCCTATCATATGAGGACTAGTTTTATAGCCAAAGAAAATTACCATGCTGTTCTAAAAGACTCTCAAAATAATATAAGTGAAGCATGAGAGATCAATAATTTCTACAAAATAAAACCATCACCGTGCTCTAAAAAATATAAGTGAAGTACTAGAGCAAAATTATCTAGCTCAAAAGATACAAGTGAAGCACATAGAGTATTCTAATAAATTATGATTCATGTGTCTCTCCCAAAAGGTGTGTACAGCAAGGATGATTGTGGTAAACTAAAAAGCAAAGACTCAAATCATACAAGACGCTCCAAGCAAAACATATATCATGTGGTGAATAAAAATATAGCCACAAGTAAAGTTATCGATAGATGAAGACGAAAGAGGGGATGCCTTCCGGGGCATCCCCAAGATTAGACTTTTGGTTGTCCTTGGATTTTACCTTGGGGTGCCTTGTGCATCCCCAAGCTTAGGATCTTGCCACTCCTTGTTCCAAAATCCATCAAATCTTTACCCAAAAACTTGAAAACTTGACAACACAAAACTCAACAGAAAATCTCATGAGCTCCGTTAGTATAAGAAAACAAATCACCACTTAAGGTACTATAATGAACTCATTCTTTATTTATATTGGTGTTAAACCTACTGTATTCCAACTTCTCTATGGTTCATACTCCCCGATACTAGCCATAGATTCATCAAAATAAGCAAACAACACACAAAAAACAGAATCTATCAAAAACAGAACAATCTGTAGTAATCTATAGGTTTCGAATACTTATGTAACTCCAAAAATTCTACCAAATTAGGAGGACCTAAATAATTTGTATATTGATCTACTACAGTTATAATCAGTATTTTATCGCTCTCTGATTAAAAATGAAAATTATTCTCGTGAGCGCATACTTTCTGTTTTTTGCAGCACGATCAAATAACAATCATCCAAGAAGACCCCAAAGGCTTTACTTGGCACAAACACTAATTAAAACATAAAATACACAATGATAATAGAGGCTAGATGATTTATTTATTACTAAACAGGAACAAAAAGCAAGGAACAAAAATAAAATTGGGTTGCCTCCCAACAAGCGCTATCGTTTAACGCCCCTAGCTAGGCATAAAAACAAGAATAGATCTAGGTATTGCTGAGGGAGTCCTGGACTAAGGGGTCCTCGGGCGTCCGGCCTGTTATCTATGGGCCGGACTGATGGGCTGTGAAGATATGAAGACCAAAGAGTGTACCTGTGTCCGGATAAGACTCTCCTTGGCGTGGAAGGCAAGCTTGGCGAACAACAATGAAGATTCCATCTTATGTAACCGACTCTATGTAACCCTAGATCCCCTCGGTGTCTATATAAACCGGAGGGTGTAGTCCGGAAAGGATATACTCAATACCTTAGTCATACAGGCTAGACTTCTAGGGTTTAGCCATTGTGATCTCGTGGTAGATCAACTCTTGTAATACTCATGTTCATCAATATCAATCAAGCAGGACGTAGGGTATTACCTCCATCAAGAGGGCCCGAACTTGGGTAAAACTTCGTGTCCCCTGTCTCCTGTTACCATCAACCTTAGATGCACAGGAACCCCCTACCTGAGATCCGCTGGTTTTGACACCGACACTGGTGCTTTCATTGAGAGTTCCTCTGTGCTGTCGCTGAAAGGTTTGATGGCCCCTTCAATCGTCAATGATGACACTGTTTGCGGAGAAACTTTCCTTCCCGGGCAGATCTTCGTATTCGGCGGCTTTGCACTACGGGCCAACTCGTTTGGCCATCTGGAGAAGATCGAAAGCTATGCCCCTGGCCATCAGGTCAGATTCAAGAGCTTGAACTACGTCGCAGACATCCGTGGAGACTTGATCTTCGCCGAATTCGATACCGCGGTGGCCGCTCCCGGTCACCCCGATGATCATGACCTAAATCTGTCATTGGCCGCATCCAGGAGATCGCTCCTGTAACCGCTCTGGCCCTAGAGCCAGAGCAGGCCGCGCCATCCAAAGACGGGAGGATTAACCCCACCTCGGAGGCTGCAGACTCCACGGCGTTGGAGCCACACATGGACCTGGTCTCACACGATGCCTATGCCACCGGAACATCGGACTCGTCTCCGGCCGTAGGTTCCGAACCGCGTGATCCCGTGGACGCCGAGCTTGATCGTTTATCGATCTTCAAATTCAGCGCTGCAGACATCTTCCAGCACTCGCCTTTGGGCGATGTGCTAAACTCATTAAAGAACCTGTCCTTGGCAGAGGACTCTCAGCCGAACTATATCCGGCTCGAACTAGGGGCTGACGATGGAGAATTATACTTCCCACCCGCCACCCACTTTATAGCCACGATCGAGGATTTGACCGACGAACTTGATTACGACTCCGAGGACATCGACGGTATGGACGACGATGCCGGAGAAGAAAAGGCCCAGAACCTGCCGTTCACCGGACGCTGGATGGCCACTTCCTCGTATGACGTATACATGATGGATGCACCAAAAGGAGAACAACGACGATGATAAGGAAGACCCAGTTGAGGATAAACCTTCTGAAATACAATCCAAGTGCCGGCGTCAGTGGCGCCGCTCTAAATCATGCCGCAGTAAAGACAGTAACACCGGCACAGGAGAAGATGACACTCCGGAAGGTGCCGAAGACAACGAAGACCCCGTCGATAAAGCAAACGAACAAGATGAACGGGAAGATGAGCAGGTTAGCCCTGTTAAACAGGCCACGCACAAAGATTCGGAGGACGATAATTACCTTCCGCTCTCTGAAGATGAGGTGAGCCTCGGCACCGATTTCATCGTGCCCGAGGAACCTCTTGAGCAGGAGCGCTTCAAGCGCCAGCTAATAGCCACGGCAAGGAGCCTGAAAAAGAAGCAGCAACAGCTTCAAGCTGACCAAGATCTGCTCAATGATAAATGGACTGATGTCCTAGCAGCCGAAGAGTACGACCTCAAGCGCCCAACCAAAAGCTACCCAAAACGCAAATTGCTACCTCAGTTCGATGAGGAGGCATCGGAGTACATATCACCATCGCACAATACGGCCGATCGACCACCACGTGGTCGGGACAGAACGGCAGCTCATGCCGAACACCAGCCCGCCCCGCCTCATCACTTAGGCAGAGGTAAATTAGCCCACGGCCATACATATGACCTGCGGCAGAACCTGAATAATAAAGGAGGACATACAAGATCAATCTATGGATCGCGAGGACGCGCCTCGACACACGACCACGGCCACCTATTCAGACATGACAAACCCAGTCATGCGGGGGCCGAACACCGCAGACGGACTCTATCAGAGCTTCGTCACAATATGACTCGATATAGAGGCCCCGCACACCCTCATTGCTTCACTGATGAGGTCCTAGATCATGAATTCCCCGAAGGATTCAAGCCCGTAAACATAGAATCATACGATGGAACCATGGACCCCGCGGTGTGGATCAAGGACTTCATTCTCCACATCCATATGGCCCGCGGAGATGACCTCCACGCCATAAAATACCTCCCTCTAAAACTCAAAGGGCCAGCTCGGCATTGGCTAAACAGTCTGCCCGAAAATTCCATCGGCAGCTGGGAGGACATGGAAGAGGCTTTCCTCGATAACTTCCAAGGTACATATATTCGACCTCCGGACGCTGATGACTTAAGCCATATAGTTCAACAGTCTGGAGAGTCCGCCAGGAAATTCCGGACAAGGTTCTTAACTAAAAAGAGCCAAATTGTCGACTGTCTGGACGCCGAAGCTCTAGCAGCTTTTAAGCATAGCATCCGCGACGAATGCTCACTCGCCACCTCGGCCAACAAAAGCCAAAATCCATGGCAGCCCTCATGGCACTCATGACCTGCTTTTGTGCAGAAGAGGACAGTTGGTTGGCTCGTAGCAAAAACAATGCAAGTGACGCCAGCACCCCTGAAGTTAAAAGAAATAAAGACAAGTCTCGATGCAATAGATACAAGCGCCGAAACAACAGTGACAACACCGATGATACGGCGGTCAACGCCGGATTCGGCGGCTCTAAGTCCGGTCAGCGGAAGAAGTCGTTCCAAAAGAACAATTCGGGCCCATCCAGCTTGGACCGCATACTTGATCGTCCGTGCAAGATTCACGGCACCCCCGACAAGCCTCCTAATCATACAAATAGAGAGTGCTAGGTTTTCAAACAGGCCGGCAAATTAAAGCCGAGAACAGGGAAAAGGGATCGCAAAGCGAGGACGATGATGAAGAGCCACGACAACCGAACACAGGGGGGCAGAAGAAGTTCCCCCTCAGGTCAAAATGGTGAACATGATATATGCTACCCACATCCCCAAGAGGGAGCGCAAGCGTGCGCTCAGGGACGTCTACGCGATAGAGCCAGTCGCCCCAAAATTCAATCCATGGTCGTCATGCCCGATCACTTTTGATCGCCGGAATCACCCGACCAGTATCCGTCACGGAGGCTCAGTAGCACTGGTCTTAGACTCGATAATTGATGGGTTCTACTTGACTCGTGTCCTTATGGACGGTGGTAGCAGCCTCAATCTGCTTTATCAGATTACAATGCAAAAAATGGGCATTAACCCATCAAGGATCAAGCCTACAAAGACTACCATTAAAGGACTCATTCCAGCCGCAGAGGCCCGTTGTACGGGCTCAATCACATTAGAGGTTGTCTTCGGATCTCCGGACAACTTCCGAAGCGAGGAGTTAGTCTTCAATATTGTCCCATTCCGTAGCGGCTATCATGCACTGCTCGGACGAACTGCGTTTGCTCGATTCAACGTAGTGCCACACTATGCTTATCTCAAGCTCAAGATGCCCGACCCACGCGGCGTCATAATAGTCAATGGCAGTACGGAACGCTCTCTCCGTAAAGAAGAGCACACAGCTGCCCTAGCAGCAGAAGTAGAAAGTGGCCTTCTCAAGCAGAACCTTCATTCGGCTGCCGAGCCCTCGGACACTCTTAAGAGGGTCCGGATTACTCTGCAGCTGGAGAGCTCAGCTCATCAGGAGCTCTACTAGCAATCCGGCCTCTGTCTCAATCCCGATCAAGTGGTGGCCAGCGTACCGTGCATACATAACTACGCACTCAAAATTCCATGGGCATCGACGGAGGCATAACTAGCTTGTGATGCACGGCATGGCTCAACTGACATCAGATACACATATACTTTCACTTTTGCTTGTTTTATTTCAGGTTTTAATCCCATAGACCCCATCGGGTGCTCTGGTTATCGGTCCTCTTGAAAGATAAACACACCAAGAAGGCGAGGAGCGCAGACATACGGGGACTTTTTAGGTGATTTCGTTAACGATAACTCTACCTGTCTTCCAGGACCCACATGTAGCTCTTCCCTGGTTTCGGCATGTTAAATAGCATGTTGCTTATTGCACTACTTGTATCAATGCGCCTTGACGTACTAATTACATTACAGTGAAAACAGTTTGTAGCTGGAGCGGCAGGACCCCAGCTTTTTACCTTTACACCTTTTCTGTTTTCTTTCTCTCTTTGCTTTATTTTTTCATTTTCCTTGTGGATAACCCCATCAGGTAGCACCCGTACACTTTGGTACGTTTTGATTTTTACCAGGGGCTTTATAGCACCCCACATTACGACAACAAAAGTCCGAACACTTCTTGTAAGTATAGTTCGACACCTCGAATTTAGCATTATATGCATTGGCTCCGTATCATGTCTTTGGTCAATAGTTGGGTTGCCCAGCTCCTGTGCTTGCTACCCTACATTCTGCTACATCGGCTAGGGTAGTAAAGGGAGAACTACTGCGATTGTGCCCTGGTCTAAACCGGATGAGCACCTCACTAGAGAAAGCCGAAAACTGATTGTCATGATGCGGCGAGAGCCAGTCAGCTGTTCAGAGGTCTCAAATCGTTGGAGATTTTTCCGCATTACGCAAAGGATCGGTACTTCCCGATCAGATGCTGACAGCACCCTGGTTCATATACCAGGGGCTGCGCCTATGTTTTATTATAAAACTCCTATGGCTAAGTGAGGGTGTTCAAGCCGTATAGTCTGGTTTCCTGGTTCACTGCGCTAAACAACTCCTTCAAGGACCATATAATTGGATCAAGATTGTTTAGATACCATCCCGAACACCTCCGTACTACCTACGTGAGGGCAGAAGCCGACGACTAGCCAACCCTCAGATTTCATACAACATGGCCGCACAGGAGGATACAATTAAAACATAATAAAAATTATATTACAAAGCGGATTTGTTTTCATCATACAAGGCAAAATATGAATGTATTTATTCGAGAATAACATCCTTCCCGCACTGCGTTGCTACAAGTCAAGATCCCTCCAGGACATCGCAAAATATCGCTCGGGTGTGCGGTGCTCCTTGCCCTCCGGCGGCCCCCGGGCCACCTCGACGGCATCCATCTTCGCCCACCACATCTTGCAATGAGCGAAGGCCATGCGGGCACCCTCGATGCAGACTGATCACTTGACGAGGTCTAGCCATGGACAAGCCTCCACCACCCGCTTCATGAGGCCAAAATAACTGCTAGGTATAGCTTTGGCTGGCCATAGTCAGATTATTAAATCCTTCATGGCCAGTTCGTCCATCCTGTGCAGCTCGACCAACTGTTTTAGTTGATCGGCAAAGGCCACTGGCTGTTTTGGCACAGCATACTGCGAGCAGAATAGCTTCTCCGGAGAATCCCCTTCCCTGGCTTGGAAGAACTCCGCAGCATCGGATACACTGCGTGGTAGATCCACAAAAGCCCATGGGCAACTCCGAATCCGGGTTAGTAAAAGGTACTTCCTCTCCGCATACTTGCTTTGCATGTTAGACGCCTTACCCACTGCGATCTTCTTCGCCTCCTGGATCTCCTGGAGAGCGTCCCGGGCCTCATTCCGTGCGGCCTCCGCGCTTTGACGAGCTTTGGTAAGTTCGGCCTCTCGAGCCGATGCCTCGCGCTCCAAGGCTTCACACTTATTCACCATGTCCTGGAGCTCCTGCTGGACCTCGCCGACCCAGGCCTTGAGCTTCTTACGGGCGGCTTGCTGTTGGACAACCTTCCCCTCGGCTTTGGCCAGGGCCTTTCTCAGGGCCTCGACCTCGGTCGTCGCTTCTATAAAACATGGCATTTTGGTCATCGCATATCATTTTCTTCTTTTCGAATATATAACAGGTTATTGCTTACCTTGTTTCTCCTGGAGCTGCCCCTTCACTTGGCTCAGCTCTCCCTCGGCCTCCGCCAGTTTCTGCTTCAGTCCAGCAATGACGCCTGTATTTAAGAAAAAATTAGTTAGTTTCCTGTTATAGGAGATTGATCCTCTGTCCGGTTCTTTCTTTCCGAACACCCGACAGTGTCTCAGGGGCTGCTGTCTACATTGGGATTCTCTCCTTTTGGCGTCACATACCTCAAAACCTATCAGTAGGTTGCCGCAGGCCTCGGTTAGTCCGCTCTTGGCGGACTGAACCTTTTCAATCATCGTGCCCATAAGGACACGGTGCTCATCCATAATGGAAGCGCCTCGCAACGCTCCCAGCAGATTGTCCGGTGCCCCTGGTTGGACAGGGGCCACCGGCGGAACAGGCATCCCCCTTCTTTCGAAGGAGGGTGCGTGCTGGATAGAAAAGGGAGAAATGCCATAAAAAGAGAAGGGAGAAAGCCGTATAGTCTGGTTGCCTGGTTCACTGCGCTAAAAAAGGGAGAAAGGCCATAAAAAAGAGAAGGCCCAAAAAATGAGAGAAAAAGAGAGAAGGGACAATGTTACTATCCTTTTACCACACTTGTGCTTCAAAGTAGCACCATAATCTTCGTAGTAGAGAGTCTCTCATGTTATCACTTTCATATACTAGTGGGAAATTTTCATTATAGAACTTGGCTTGTATATTCCAACAATGGGCCTCCTCAAGTGCACTATGTCTTCGTGAGCAAGCAAGTTGGATGCACACCCACTTAGTTTCTTTTATTGAGCTTTCATACATTTATAGCTCTAGTGCATCCGTTGCATGGCAATCCCTACTCCTTGCATTAACATCAATCGGTGGGCATCTCCATAGCCCATTGATTATCCTCGTTGATGTGAGACTTTCTCCTTTTTGTCCTCTCCACGTAACCCCCTCATTATTCTATTCCACCCATAGTGCTATATCCATGGCTCGCGCTCATGTATTGCATGAAAGTTTATGAGTTTGAGATTACTAAAGTATGAAACAATTGCTTGGCTTGTCATCGGGGTTGTGCATGATGAGAGCATTCTTGTGTGACGAAAATGAAACATGACTAACTATATGATTTTGTAGGATGAACTTTCTTTGGCCATGTTATTTTGAGAAGACATAATTGCTTAGTTAGTATGCTTGAAGTATTATAATTTTTATGTCTGAACTTTTGTCTTGAATCTTATGGATCTGAATATTCATACCACAATTAAGAAGAATCACATTGAAATTATGCCAAGTAGCACTCCGCATCAAAAATTCGGTTTTTATCATTTACCTACTCGAGGACGAGCAGGAATTAAGCTTGGGGATGCCGATACGTCTCCAACGTATCTATAATTTTTTATTGCTCCATGCTATATTATCTACTGTTTTAAATGTTTATGGGCTTTATTATACACTTTTATATCATTTTTGGGACTAACCTATTAACCCAGAGCCCAGTGCCAGTTTTTGTTTTTACCCTGTTTTAGGGTTTCGAAGAAAAGGAAAATCAAACGGAGTCTAATTGACCTGAAACTTCACGAAACTCATTTTTGGAAGGAAAGAAGCCCAGAAGACTTGGAGTGCACGTCGGGGGATCTGCGAGGAGGTCACGAGCCAGGGGGCGCGCCCACCCCCCCGCGCACGCCCTCCATCCTCGTGGCCCCCCCTGACGTACTTCTTCCGCCTATATATCTCCATATACCCTAAAAACATCTGTGAGCATAATAGATCGGGAGTTCCGCCGCCAGAAGCCTCTATAGCCACCAAAAGCCAATCTAGACCCGTTCCGGCACCCTGCCGGAGGGGGCAATCCTTCTCCTGTGGCCATCTTCATCATCCCGATGCTCTCCATGACGAGGAGGGAGTAGTTCTCCCTCGGGGCTGAGGGTATGTACCAGTAGCTATGTGTTTGATCTCTCTCTCTCGTGTTCTTGAGATGATACGGTCTTGATGTATCGCGAGCTTTGCTATTATATTTGGATCCTATGATGTTTCTTCCCCCCTCTACTCTCTTGTAATGGATTGAGTTTCCCCTTTGAAGTAATCTTATCGGATTGAGTCTTTAAAGATTTGAGAACACTTGATGTATGTCTTGCCATGCGTATCTGTGGTGACAATGGGATACCACGTGATTTACTTGATGTATGTTTTGGTGATCAAATTGCGGGTTCCGCCCATGAACCTATGCATAGGGGTTGGCACACGTTTTCATCGTGATTCTTTGGTAGAACTTTGGGGTACTCTTTGAGGTCCTTTGTGTTGGTTGAATAGATGAATTTGAGATTGTGTGATGCATATCGTATAATCATACCCACAAATACTTGAGGTGACATTGGAGTATCTAGGTGACATTAGGGTTTTGGTTGATTTGTGTCTTAAGGTGTTATTCTACTACGAACTCTAGGGCTGTTTGTGACACTTATAGGAATAGCCCAACGGATTGATTGGAAAGAATAACTTTGAGGTGGTTTCCTACCCTACCATAATCTCTTCGTTCGTTCTCCGCTATTAGTGACTTTGGAGTGACTCTTTGTTGCATGTTGAGGGATAGTTATGTGATCCAATTATGTTAGTATTGTTGAGGGAACTTACACTAGCGAAAGTATGAACCCTAGGCCTTGTTTCCTATCATTGCAATACCGTTTACTTTCACTTTTATCATTAGTTACCTTGCTGTTTTTATAATTTCAGATTACAAATACCTTTATCTACTATCAATATATCACTTGTATCACCCTCTCTTCGCCGAACTAGTGCACCTATACAATTTACCATTGTATTGGGTGTGTTGGGGACACAAGAGATTCTTTGTTATTTGGTTGCAGGGTTGCTTGAGAGAGACCATCTTCATCCTACGCCTCCCACGGATTGATAAACCTTAGGTCATCCACTTGAGGGAAATTTGCTAATTTCCTACAAACCTCTGCACTTGGAGGCCCAACAACGTCTACAAGAAGAAGGTTGTGTAGTAGACATCACTCTCCTCTTCCTCCTCCTCATCCACGTTGTCTTCGGTGGCAGGGGAATCGGCCTTGTCTTCAAACGTTGTGTCTAAGGTACCCTTGCGGCGGAGGCCGCTCCGGGCCCCCTTGGCCTTCCGTGTGGCCTTCTTCTCTGGTGCCTTATAAGGTGCTGGCTCTAGCATCTTTGCTAAGCACGGGATGACTGGCTCCTCGGGCAAGGGAGCCGGACACCGGATCTGCTCCGCCTTCTTCAACCAGTACTGAAAAAGCAATGGTAATGGAAGTTAGATATCATCCTTGAAACAAGCAAGTAAGGTATGTGTTGAAAAAAAATACCTCATTGGGAGGGTGATTTATGTCGTGACCCCGGTCCGAGCCAGTGGCCGGCAGTATCTCGTTGCCCTTGAAAAGCAACTTCCAGGCATCTTCGTGAGTCGTTTCGAAAAGCCTCACCAGGGTATGGTGTTTCTTCGGGTTGAAATCCCATAGAGGACGGCTTCAGCTCTGGCAGGGAAGGATTCGGCGCACCAACATCACTTGGATTATGTCGACAAGCTTGATGTCCTTATCTATCATACTTTGAATATGCGTTTGCTAGTTTGGGCTCTTCTTGAACCAGGAGGTGAGCCGCATGGGGGCGCCAGAATTGAATTCGGGAGCCGCGACCCAGGTGGCATCACGGGGTTCGGTGATGTAGAACCATGGCTTCTGCCATTCCTTGACAGATTCCACGAATGTACCTTTTGGCCAGGAGACATTGGTGAGCTTGCTCACCATGGCGAACCGCACTCTGCGTGCTGTCCGTCCACCACCTTGGGCTTCACGTGGAAGGTTTTGAGCCACAGCCCGAAGTGGGGGTGGATGCGGAGGAAGACCTCACACACGACGATGAACGCCGAGATATTGAGGAAGGAGTTCGGGGATAGATCGTGGAAGTCTATCCCGTAGTAGAACATTATCCCGTGGATGAAGGGGTGGAGTGGAAACCCTAGCCCGCGGAGGAAATGAGGGATGAACACTACCCTCTCATTGGGCTTTGGTGTGGGGATGATTTGTCCCCGTGCTGGAAGACAGTGGGCGATTTCCTTCGCCAGGTACCCGGCCGCCTGAAGCTCGGCGATGTCCTCCTCCTTAACTAAGGAGGCCATCCATTTGCCTTGACCTCCGGATCCGTACATGGTTGAGTGCTTTCTCGAGACAGGAAAATGAGAGCTTGGGCATTGGATCTCAAGAATGGAGAGGTGGGAAGAAAGCGTGGGATAAGAAAGGGGAATCTTATCTCCTTATAAGGGCGGTGAATATCGAACGCCCCCCCATTCTCCTTAAAATTCACCTGCTCCCAAGGGCTGTGTAAACGGCACGGTTGGGTTACCCATGCTCGTATTGATGAGAATCTCATGATAAGGGAACACGATCTCTGCTTTGACAAGACGTGCCAATGGCAACCGCGTCTCGAAACGTGGGGCGAAAAATGGCTCGAAATTATGATCGGCAGGCATGACATCACATTACTAAAGTTGTCAGCAGATTGGACTCGTGTGTTATTATATTCTCTCTACGGTTGTGTGCGGTGTGTGTTATAGGTCCGGACACGATCAATTTGTTTGGAGACTATTCGGGAGTTCGGAAGGAGGAACCCGCCTTGCAATGTCGAAGACAGCACTACGTGCCGGATACCTTGTCATTGAAGCCAGGTTTAGGGGCTACTGAGGGAGTCCTGGACTAAGGGGTCCTTGGGCGTCCGACCTGTTATCTATGGGCCGAACTGATGGGCTATGAAGATATGAAGACTGAAGACTGTACCCGTGTCCGGATAAGACTCTCCTTGGCTTGGAAGGCAAGCTTGGCGAACAACAATGAAGATTCCATCTTATGTAACCGACTCTATGTAACCCTATATCCCCTCGGTGTCTATATAAACTGGAGGGTGTAGTCCGGAAAGGAAATACTCAATACCTTAGTCATACATGCTAGACTTCTAGGGTTTAGCCACTGCGATCTCGTGGTAGATCAACTATTGTAATACTCATATTCATCAATATCAATCAAGCAGGACGTAGGGTATTACCTCCATCAAGAGGGCCTGAACCTGGGTAAAACTTCATGTCCCCTGTCTGCTGTTACCATCAACCTTAGACGCACAGTTCAGGACCCCCTACCCAAGATCCGCCGGTTTTGACACCGACAATTGCCATCTTTGGTATGCAATCCATAAGTGGCTCTCATAATAGATTCATAAGGTAGTTTAATTTTCTTCCTAGGAATGTGTTCCATGCCTTCCTTAATGGAAATTGGAATCTAATATTTCCTTTCATATCAATGATTGCACCAATCTTTCTAAGGAAAGGTCTACCAAGAATAATAGGACTAGTAGTATTGCAATCTATATAAAGAACAATAAAATCTACGAGCACAGAATTCCTATTTGCAACAATAAGAAACATCATTAATTCTTCCCATAGGTTTCATAATGGTGGAATCTGCAAGATACAAATTTAAAGAACAATCATCAAATTCATGGAAACCTTGCAAATCACACAAAGTTTTTGGAATCGTGGAAACACTAGCACCTAAATCACATAAAGCATAACATTCATGATCTTTAATCTTAATTTTAATAGTAGGTTGCCACTCATCATAAAGTTTTCTAGGGATAGAAACTTCTAATTCAAGTTTTTTTTCATAAGATTGCATTAAAGCATCGATGATATGTTTAGTGAAAGCTTTGTTTTGATCATAAGCAAGAGGAGAATTTAACACGGATTGCAACAAGGAAATATAATCTATAAAAGAGCAATTATCATAATTAAATTCCTTGAAATCCAAAATAGTGGGTTCATTGCTCTGTAAAGTTTTGACCTCTTCAATCCCACTTTTACCAATTTTTGCATCAAGATCTAAAAACTCTGAATCATTGGGACGCCTTCTAACTAAAGTTGACTCATCTCCAGTCCCATTTTTATCAAGATTCATATTGGTAAACAAAGATTTAATAGGAGACACACCAATCACTTTTAGATATTCATCATTATTATCATGAAAATTAGAAGAACACGCTTTTACAAAGCAATCTTTCTTAGCACGCATCCTAGAGGTTCTTTCTTTGCACTCATCAATGGAAATTCTCATGGCTTTGAGAGACTCATTGATATCATGCTTAGGTGGAATAGATCTAAGTTTCAAAGAATCAACATCAAGATAAATTCTATCCACGTTCCTAGCCAACTCATCATTCTTAAGCAATTTTTATTCAAGCAAAGTATTGAAATTCTTTTACGAATTCATAAATTCTTTAACACTAGTCTCAAAATCAGAGGGCATCTTATTAAAATTTCCATAAGAGTTGTTGTATGAATTACCATAATTATTAGAGGAATTATTAGGGAATGGCCTAGAATTAAAGTTTCCTCTATACGCGTTGTTACCAAAATTGTTCCTACCAACAAAATTCACATCCATAGATTCATTATTATTCTCGATCAAAGTAGACAAAGGTATATCATTAGGATCATCGGAAACACTCTTATTAGCAAACAACTTCATAAGTTCATCCATCTTTCCACACAAAACATTAATCTCTTCTATCGCATGAACCTTTTTACTAGTAGATCTTTCGGTGTGCCATTGAGAATAATTAATCATAATATTATCTAGGAGTTTAGTAGCTTCTCCTAAAGTGATTTCCATAAAGGTGCCTCCCGCGGCCGAATCTAAAAGATTTCTAGAAGCAAAATTCAATCCAGCATAATTTTTTTGTACAATCATCCATAAATTCAAACCATGCGTAAGGTAATTACGTATCATTAATTTCATCCTCTCCCAAGCTGTGCAACATGCTCATGATCAAGTTGCTTAAAATTCATAATATCGTTTCTAAGAGAGATGATCTTAGCAGGAGGAGAATACTTAGAGATAAAAGCATCTTTGCACTTATTCCAAGAATCAATACTATTTCTAGGAAAAGAAGAGAACCAAGTTTTAGCACGATCTCTAAGCGAAAACGGAAATAGCTTCAATTTGACAATATCATTATCCACATCTTTCTTATTTTGCATATCACATAAATCAACAAAGCTGTTTAGATGGGTAGCGGCATCTTCACTAGGAAGGCCAGCAAATTGATCTTTCATGACAAGATTCAACAAAGCAGTATTAATTTCATAAGATTCAGCATCGTTAAGAGGAGTAATTGGAGTGCTAATAAAATCATTATTGTTGGTATTGGAAAAGTCACACAATTTAGTATTGTCTTGAGCCATCATGACAAACAATCAACCCAACACACAAGGAAACAAGAGGCAAGCGAAAAGAGACGAACGGAAAAAGGGCGAATAAAACAGCAAAGGTGAAGTGGGGGAGAGGAAAACGAGAGGCGAATGACAAATAATGTAATGCGAGGGATAAGAGTTTGTGATGGGTACTTGGTATGTCTTGACTTGGCGTAGATCTCCCCGACAACGGCGCCAGAAATCCTTCTTGCTACTTCTTGAGCATGCGTTGGTTTTCCCTTGAAGAGGAAAGGGTGATGCAGCAAAGTAGCATAAGTATTTCCCTGAGTTTTTGAGAACCAAGGTATCAATCCAGTAGGAGACTACACGCAAATCCCCTAGTACCTGCACAAACAAACAAGAACCTCGCAACCAACGCAATAAAGGGGTTGTCAATCCCTTCACGGTCACTTACGAGAGTGAGATCTGATAGAGATAATAAGATAAATATTTTTGGTATTTTTGTGATATAGATTGGAAAATAAATATTGCAAAATAGATAGTAAACTAGAATTGTAGATTGGAAACTTATATGATGTAAAGGAGACCCGGGGGCCATAGGTTTCACTAGCGGCTTCTCTCAAGATAGCATTTATTACGGTGGGTGAACAAATTACTGTCGAGCAATTGATAGAAAGACGCATAGTTATGATGATATCTAAGGCAATGATCATGAATATAGGAATCACGTCCATGACAAGTAGACCGAAACGATTCTGCATCTACTACTATTACTCCACACATCGACCGCTATCCAGCATGCATCTAGAGTATTAAATTCATAAGAACATAATAACGAATTAGGCAAGATGACATGATATAGAGGGATAAACTCAAGCAATATGATATAAACCCCATCTTTTTATCCTCGATGGGAACAATACAATACGTGTCATTTCCCTTTCTGTCACTGGGATCGAGCACCACAAGATTGAACCCAAAGCTAAGCACTTCTCCTTTTGCAAGAAAGATCAATCTAGTAGGCCAAACCAAAATGATAACTCGAAGAGACTTGCAAATATATCAAATCATGCATATAAGAATTCGGAGAAAAATCAAATAATATTCATAGATAATCAAGTTCATAAACCCACAATTCATCGGATCTCGGCAAACACACCGCAAAAAGAGTTACATCGAATAGATCTCCAAGAAGATCGAGGAGAACTTTGTATTGAGATCCAAAGAGAGAGAAGAAGCCATCTAGCTAATAACTATGGACCTGAAGGTCTGTGGTAAACTACTCACACATCATTGGAGAGGCTATGGTGTTGATGTAGAAGCCCTCCGTGATCGAATCCCCCTCCGGAAGATCGCCGGAAAAGGCCCCAAGATGGGATCTCACGGGTACAGAAGGTTGCGACGATGGAAAAGGTGTTTCGTGGCTCTCCCCAAATGTTTCAGGGTATAAGAGTATATATAGGCGAAAGAAGTTGGCCGGTGGAGCTGCGAGGGGCCCATGAGGGTAGGGGCGCGCTTGGCCTCCCTGGGCGCGCCCTCCTACCTCGTGGCCGCCTCGCTGCTTCCTTGACGTCCACTCCAAGTCTCCTGGATCACGTTTGTTCCAAAAACGATCCTTGCGAAGGTTTCATTCCGTTTGGATTCCGTTTGATATTCCTTTTCTGCGAAACACTAAAATAGGCAAAAAAACAGCAATTTGCACTGGGCTTTCGGTTAAGAGGTTAGTTTCAAAAATAATATAGAAAGGTATATTAAAGCCCATTAAACATCCAAAACAGATAATATAATAGCATGGAACAATCAAAAATTATAGATACGTTGGAGATGTATCATAGAACAACACCTATAGCATAATCACTAGCATCGCACATAATTTCAAAGGGTAAATTCCAATCAGGAGGTTGAACAATAGGTGTAGAAATCAAGGCTTTCTTAAGTATTTCAAATGCTTCTACACAATCATCATCAAAGACAAAAGGAACATCTTTTTGTAAAAGATTAGTCAGAGGCCTAGAAATTTTTGAGAAGTCTTCAATGAACCTCCTATAAAACTGGCATGACCAAGGAAACTTCTTATACCTTTATTGTGCTTAGGACATGGCATATTTTCAATACCATCAACTTTAGCTTTATCAACTTCAATACCTCTTTCAGAATTTTTTTGCCCCAATACAATACCTTCATTATCCATAAAGTGGAACTTCTTCCAGTTCCAGACAAGATTTGTTTCCTCACATCTCTGCAAAACTCGATCAAGATTGCTTAAGCAATCATCAAAAGAAGTTCCATATATGGAAAAACCATCCATGAAAACCTCAACAATTTTTTCACAGAAGTCAGAGAATATAGCAGTCATACATCTTTGAAAGGTAGCAGGTGCATTACATAAACCAAAAGGCATACGTCTATAAGCAAAGGTACCAAAAGGGCAAGTAAAGGTGGTCTTTTCTTGATCCTCTTTTGACACAGGTATTTGAGAGAAACCAGAATAACCATCTAGAAAGCAAACATGTGTATGTTTGGATAATCTTTCTAGCATTTGATCAATAAAAGTAAAGGGTAATGATCCTTTTTAGTAGCTTTATTTAGTTTGCGGAAATCAATTACCATTCTATAACCTGTAACAATTCTTTGTGGGATCAATTCATCTTTATCATTAGGAACAACAGTAATACCTCCTTTCTTAGGGACACAATGGACATGACTTACCCACTGACTATCAGCAATAGGATAAATTATACCTGCCTCGAAAAGCTTTAGTATTTCTTTTCTTACCACTTCTTTCATCTTAGGATTTAACCGTTGTTGGTGATCAACAACCGGTTTAGCGTCTTTTTCAAATTTTCTTTTGTGCTGGCATAGCGTGGTTCTAATGCCCTTAAGATCATCAAGAGTATATCCAATAGCAGCACGGTGCTTCTTCAGAGTTTTCAATAATTTCTCTTCTTCTTGCTCTGAAAGGTTAGCACTAATAATAACATGATATATCTTATTTTCATCAAGATAAGCATATTTAAGAGTATCAGGCAATGGTTTAAGCTCAAACACGGGATCACCCTTGGGTGGAGGAGGATCCCCTAGAATTTTGACAAGCAAGTTGTGTTTCAAAATAGGTCCCTGTTTAAAGAATACTTCACCTATTTCCCTTCTTTCATTTATAAACATATAATTTTCATGGTCTAGCAAATATTGTTCTAAAGGATCATTAGGAGGCACGGCAATAGAAGCAAGACCAATAATTTCATCTTTACTAGGCAATTCTTTATCATGGGGTTGTCTATGAAATTTAGAAAAATTAAAATCATGTGACATATCCCCTAAACCAACAGAAACAATATCCTTTTTGCAGTCTATCTTAGCATTAACAATATTCAAGAAGGGTCTACCAAATATAATGGGACAAAAATTATCTTGTGGGGAAGAAAGAACAAGAAAATCAGTAGGATATTTAATTTTCCCACACAAGACTTCAACATCTCTAACAATTCCAACCGGTGAGATAGTATCTCTATTAGCAAGCTTAATAGTAACATTAATATATTCTATCTCAGCAGGTGCAATATCATGCATAATTTCTTCATATAAGGTATACGGTATTGCACTAACACTAGCACCCATATCACATAAGCCATGATAACAATGATCTCCTATTTTAACAGAAACAACAGGTATGCCAACAACATGTCTATGTTTATCTTTAGTATCGAGTTTAGCAATTCTAGCAGCTTCATCATAGAAGTAAATAACATGCCCATCAATATTATCAACCAAGAGATCTTTAACCATAAAAATAGTAGGTTCAACTTTAATTTGCTCAGAGGGTTTGGGTGTTCTAATATTACTTTTGTTGACCAAAGTTGAAGCTTTAGCATGATCCTTTATTCTATTAGGGAAAGGTGGTTTCTCAATATAAGCGGTAGGAACAATAGGATCTACATTATAAGTGATAGTCTTTTCTTCAACTTTAATAGGTTCAAATACTTTTACTTCAACGGGAGGATGATATTTAAAGCACTTCTCCTTAGGGAGATCAACATGAGTAGCAAAGGATTCACCAGAAAAAAGCTACTATCTCAGAGCCAAGTCCATATTTAGTGCTAAATTCACGAAAAGCATCAGTATCCATAAAAGATTTAACACAATCAAACTTAGGTGTTATACCTGACTCCTTACCTTCGTCGAGTTCCTAATCTTCAGAGTTGCGTTTAATTATTTCCAATAAATCCCATCTGAATTCAATAGTCTTCATCATAAAAGAACCAGTACAAGAAGTATCGAGCATGGAGCGATAATTGAGAGAAAATCGAGCATAAATTTTTTGAATAATAATTTTTCTTGAGAGCTCATGATTGGGGCATGAATATACCATTGACTTAAGCCTCCCCCAATCTTGAGCGATGCTTTCTCCTTCGCGAGGCCAAAAATTATATATATAATTACGGTCGCGATGAACCAGATGCATAGGACAAAACTTCTGATGAAATTCCAATTTCAATCTGTTGTAGTTCCATGATCCAATATCATCTCATAGCCTAACAATGTCAATTCCTTTCCCTTCAAAGATAAAGGTAAGACATTCTTCTTGATAACATCCTTGGGCATACCTGCAAGCTTAAATAATCCACAAACTTCATCCACATAGATTAGGTGCAAATCGGGATGCAATGTTCCATCTCCTGTAAAAGGATTAGCTAGGAGTTTCTCTATCATACCCGAAGGAATTTCAAAGTAAACATTTTCAGTAGGTTCAGTAGGTTGAGGAGCAACTCTTTTCTCTACTGGTCGGGGTGAAGATACCCCGAACAAGCCCCTCAAAGGATTACTTTCCATAGTAACAAGCGATAGTAAATTTCAGCACACTATGTAGATTTTTCCTTACCAAATTCCACCTACCAAAGGAGCTTCACTCCCCGGCAACGGCGCCAGAAAAGAGTATTGATGACCCACAAGTATAGGGGATCTATCATAGTCCTTTCGATAAGTAAGAGTGTCGAACCCAACGAGGAGCAGAAGGAAATGACAAGTAGTTTTCAGTAAGGTATTCTCTGCAAGCACTGAAATTATCAGTAATAGATAGTTTTGTGATAAGGTAATTCGTAACGGGTAACAAGTAACAAAAGTAAACAAGGTGCAGCAAGGTGGCCCAATCCTTTTTGTAGCAAAGGACAAGCCTGGACAAACTCTTATATAAAGGAAAGCGCTCCCGAGGACACATGGGAATTATCATCAAGCTAGTTTTGATCACGCTCATATGATTCACGTTCGTTACTTTGATAATTTGATATGTGGGTGTACCGGTGCTTGGGTACTACCCTTCCTTGGACAAGCATCCCACTTATGATTAACCCCTCTTACAAGCATCCGCAACTACAAAAGAAGTATTAAGGTAAAGCTAACCATAGCATGAAACATATGGATCCAAATCAGCCCCTTACAAAGCAACGCATAAACTAGGGATTAAGCTTCTGTCACTCTAGCAACCCATCATCTACTTATTACTTCCCAATGCCTCCCCCTAGGCCCAAATAATGGTGAAGTGTCATGTAGTCGATGTTCACATAACACCACTAGAGGAAAGACAACATACATCTCATCAAAATATCGAACGAATACCAAATTCACATGACTACTTATAGCAAGACTTCTCCCATGTCCTTAGGAACAAACGTAACTACTCACAAATCATATTCATGTTCATAATCAGAGGGGTATTAATATGCATAAAGGATCTAAACATATGATTTGCCACCAAATAAACCAACAAGCATCAGCTACAAGGAGTAATCAACACTACTAGCAACCCACAGGTACCAATCTGAGGTTTTGAGACAAAGATTGGATACAAGAGATAAACTAGGGTTTGAGATGAGATGGCGCTGGTGAAGATGTTGATGGAGATTGACCCCCTCCCGATGAGAGGATCGATGGTGATGAAGATGGTGATGATTTCCCCCTCCCGGAGGGATGTTTCCCCGGCAGAACAGCTCCGTCGGAGCCCTATATTGGTTTCGCCAGGCTCCGCCTCGAGACGGTGGCGCTTCGTCCCGAAAGCTTCCTTCTGATTTTTTCCAGGGCAAAAGACTTCATATAGCAAAAGATGGGCACCAGAGGCCTGCCAGGGGGCCCACAAGGCAGGGGGCGCGCCCCCACCCTCGAGGGTGCTTTCTTCGCCCAATATTTTTTATATATTCCAAAATTGACTTCCGTGGAGTTTCAGGACTTTTGGAGTTGTGCAGAATAGGTCTCTAAAATTTGCTCCTTTTCCAGCCCAGAATTCCAGCTGCTGGCATTCTCCCTCCTCGTGCAAACCCTGTAAAATAAGAGAGAATAGGCATAAGTATTGTGACATAATGTGTAATAACAGCCCATAATGCAATAAATATCGATATAAAAGCATGATGCAAAATGGACGTATCACTGAGGTCGAGGGATAGTTTCGTCAGCACGACAGCGTGATGACAGTAATGATGAAGTTACCGACGCAGGGCTTCACCTAAGCACTACACCGATATGACCGAGGTGGAATTCTGTGGAGGGGGCATCGCACACGGCTAAAAAATCAACTTGTGTGTCTATGGGGTGCCCCCTTCCCCCGTATATAAAGGAGTGGAGGAGGGAAGGGCCGGCTCTCATAGGATGCGCCCAAGGGGGGGAGTCCTACTCCCAGTAGGAGTAGGTTTCCCCCTTCCTAGTAGGAGTAGGAGAAGAAGGAAGAGGGAGAGAGAGGGAAGGAAAGGGGGGGCCGACCCCCCCACCCAATTCAGATTGGGCTTGGGGGGGGGCGCCCTCCACCAGGACGCCTCCTCCTCTCTCCCACTAAGGCCCAATAAGGCCCATTGACTCCCCGAGGGGTTCCGGTAACCCCCCGGTACTCCGGTAAATGCCCGAACTCATATGGAACCATTCCGATGTCCAAACATAGCCTTCCAATATATCGATCTTTACGTCTCGACCATTTCGAGACTCCTCGTCATGTCCGTGATCACACCGGGACTCTGAACTACCTTCGGTACATCAAAACACATAAACTCATAATACTGATCGTCGTCGAATGTTAAGCGCGTGGACCCTACGGGTTCGAGAACTATGTAGGCATGACCGAGACTCACTTCCGGTCAACAATCAATAGCGGAACCTAGATGCTCATATTGGTTCCTACATATCCTACGAAGATCTTTATTGGTCAAACCGCATAACAACATACGTTGTTCCCTTTGTCATCGGTATGTTACTTGCTCGAGATTCGATCGTCGGTATCTCAATACCTAGTTCAATCTCGTTACCGGCAAATCTCTTTACTCGTTCTGTAATGCAACATCTCGCAACTAACTCATTAGTCACATTGCTTGCAAGGCTTATAGTGATGTGCATTACCGAGAGGGTCCAGAGATACCTCTCCGACAATCGAAGTGAAAAATCCTAATCTTGATCTATGCCAACTAAAAAAAGCACCATCGGAGACACATGTAGAGCATCTTTAGTTACGTTGTGATGTTTGATTGCACACTAAGTGTTCCTCTGGTATTCGGGAGTTGCATAATCTCATAGTCATAGGAACATGTATAAGTTATGGAGAAAGCAATAGCAATAAACTAAACAATCATAGTCCTAAGCTAACGGATGGGTCAAGTCAATCACATCATTCTCTAATGATGTGATCCCTTACATCAAATGACAACTCATGTCTATGGTTAGGAAACTGAACCATCTTTGATTAACGAGCTAGTCAAGTAGAGGCATACTAGTGACACTCTGGTTATCTATGTATTCACACATGTACTAAGTTTCCGGTTAATACAATTCTAGCGTGAATAATAAACATTTATCATGATATAAGGAAATATAAATAACAACTTTATTATTGCCTCTAGGGCATATTTCCTTCAGATTCTTCCTGGGAGATGCATCAATTTCTATACAACGTACATCAGAAAATGTGTGTGTCTCTCAATTTTAACCACAACCTATAAAGGTCATACCAGTACGCCATGCCACGTCTAAATAGAGTTCATTAACATTCTTCTAAAATTCAAAACCACTAAGTTCTAAGTATACTTGTTTGAATTTTCCCACATAGATATCTAAGTTTTCCTAACATTCTTGCATAGTACCTAACTAGATACTAAAGAACTTAAATATGGTCTTTCTATCAATTGTTTGGGTATTTTTTAATGTAATTGTAGTTCAAATTTGAATTCTAACAGTTATATACCTAGAAATAAATTTAATAACATAAAAATAGCATATGAAAGAAACACATGGAAGGCAAAGGCCGCAACGACCGTCCCGAGCAGCACGGCGACCCTGGGAGCCATCAAACTCACAGCCTCGCGAGATGCTCTGAGCCCAAGATTTTGTGCTGCAGTGGAGCCATGGAATGCAATTGAGGGACGATTGTTGTGGGCTTTATATCAACACAAGCTGCTACAGGTTGCTGGCATGGGGTGCTGAAAGCAACTCTAGCAGACCCAGCATCCCGCTGGCCAGCAAAACGCGTTTGCAGTTCACGCAAAACCCCTTTTGTGGGCCAGTTTGGACGGCCACAGATGTAGACCCCTCAAAAGGATCCGTAAAAAGCATATTCGCGGAATATGCTTTTTTTACGGGTCTGCTCTTTGCGCCGCATCTCATCGGCCCGCAACTATCAAATTCAACATAATACAACAATCGAAAGTAAAACTAAATTATTCAAATCAAACATAATACAATAATCATCCACATTACAAATAATTATTCAAATCATCATAGCAAACTTAAATAATGCAATACAAAACTTGTCATAAATACAAATACAAATGAATACAAAAATGAGTCACTGACCAGCCCTTTGCCAATGGTGCTCAATGAGATCCTCCTGAAGTTGAAAGTGGGTGTTTGTATTTTCAATCTCCTTGTATGTTTGAAGAAAAGCTCTAATGCGGTTAGGGTCTCTAGCTGGTTTGACACGACTACCCACATTGTCATAGAAGAATTCCAAGTTCATCCCTCTCTCATCTTCAAGAATCATATTGTGTAGGATAACACAACATGTCATAATATTTTTCAAGGTTTTCTTATCCCAAAAACGAGCAGGACCACAGACAATGGCAAACCTAGATTGCAAAACACCGAATGCTTTTTCAATGTCTTTTCGGGCTGCCTCTTGCACCCTTGCAAATTCACATTGCTTTTTAGTTTTTGGTTCTTTGATGCTTTTGACAAATGTGCATCAAGGAGGGTATATACCATCTTCAAGATAGTACCCCTTTGTGTATTCATGCCCATTGATAGTGTAGTTGCAAGCAGGAGCATCACCACTAGCAAGCTTAGCAAACAAATGAGACCGTTGCAACACATTGATATCATTGAGAGTGCCCGGCATAGCAAAAAAGCAATGCCAAATCCATAAATCCTCGGATGCTACGGCCTCTAGCACAATTGTTGCATCATGAGACTTGCCACAATACATTCCTTGCCATGTCTTGGGGCAATTTTTCCAAGTCCAATGCATACAATCAATGCTACCTAGCATGCCAGGTCAACATCTCCTCTCTTTAGTTGCCATCAATTTCTTTGTGTCATCTTCGTTGGGTGCCCGAAAATACTCAGGACCAAAGACACGTATGATCACCTTTGCAAATCTACACACAGACTCAATTGTAGTATCTTCACCAATGCGAAGGTACTCATCGGCATAGACAGCCGGAACACCATATGCAATCACCGGCATTGTCGCGGAGATTTTTTGATATGCACTAAATCCCTTTAAGCCCACAGCATTTCTTCTTTGAGTAAAATACCGGCAATTTGCCTCGCAAGCTTGAACAATTTTGATAAAGAGGGATCGGCGCATTCGGTACCTTCTCCGGAAGAGGTGCGGTGGATATGTAGGATTCTCCGCGAAGTAGTCTTACATCAACATCTCGTTCCCAAGATGACGATTCCGGGGAATGCAAAACCGCCCGACAGTCGATCCTCGCCTCCTCTTCCGGTTCTCGTCTTCGTGCTCCTTCACGTCAAGTGCCATGACCAATGTTTGCTGTGGAAAGTTCGCAAGCATGGTCTCAACATCCGAGTCATCCGAATCGGATGAATCGGGGAGCAAGAACTTCTCGCACGGACTCAACTCCATCTACATGCGCACCGGCGCGTCAAATTAACTACACCGCTCACAAAAATCACAAGAAAAACACACTAACCGGTGGCGAACGCGGGCGGGTGATCCCGGGCGGCGACGAAGAGGCGGGCCCGACGGTGGTCGATCCCCGACGGCGGCAGCGATGAGGGCGGCTCTTCTCGCCGGATCCGGGGGGTCGGTGCAGCGTCTCGGCGCGGGAGGGTGTGGGGCGACCTCGCGGACCAATTCCGCCCGCAGATTTGGCCGGAATCGCCGGCGGCGGGCGGTCGGAAGCAAGGGCGGTTGGCGGTGGAAGGAGGGGGGAAAGCGCGCGGGCTGAAATGTCCCTCCCGCTAACTGCTTCTGTGTGATGCGGGACACCACAGCCGCGAGGGGGAAACCCACGTATTCTCGGGTTGGGGTCGGGATTTTGTTGCGCCCCTTAAATTTTTTTGCGAGCCGGGATAGAATGCAGGGTTTGAACGAGCAGGTTTTTTCGTCCCTAACCGTATTTTGACGGTTATTTTGCGGATCGAGGACGGATGCGGGATCTATTAGAATTGCTTTGAAACGGCGCGGACTTGCCCACACGGCACGACACGGGCGGCCGGTCGTGCGGCGTGGAAATGCTGAGAGTTGGTTCGGCGCTCGCGGGCGGCTTGCCACCCACGGGCCACGGGCTGGCGCCCCTGGCTTTGGGGCGGGTGGACGTGACGCGCAGTCATGATGGCCGACTCGACCACACCGACGTGAAGCAGAGTGGCGACTTGACTTTTTTTGAGCATCAGTACAGACACAAGCGCTCATATACACGCGCATACACTCACCCCTATAAACGCACGCACGCACACCCTACCCCTATGAGCACCTTCGAGAGACTGAGCCGGCATATCATCTTGAGATTTACGAAGTCACCGTAGGCGCCTCGTCGTCGACGGGAACGTCTCCTCCCACTGAAAGCGCATCACCGGAAATCCTGAAATAAATCCAGAAATACTGCGAGCACCAGGATTTGAACCCTGGTGGGTTGGGGATACCACTGTCCACCTAACCAACTCAACCACAGTTTGATTCGCGAGTGGCGACTTGACTTGCAGAGTACCGATTGCTGTGTCCAATAACGGCGCTTTGCTTTCTTGATTCACACCATGGACGGGGAAGTTCTTGTCTAGTAGGAGTACTTTGAACCGGAAAGAAGAACATTGAACCGGAAAGAAGATTAATCGTTGGTTTCTTCACAAATTCTTGTCCTGTTTTATCTCAATTTTGAGTTGTAATATTTCCTTGAACAAGAATGAATCTTGCCGTTGCTATATGTCCTGGAATGAACCGAATATGAGACCCACTAAAAGCATCTCTAGCAAACTCCGCATCCCACCGACCCGTAAAACGTGTTTGCAGTTCGCGGAAAAACGGTTTTGCAGGTCGGCACGAACAGCCGCAGAGGCAGACCCTACAAAACGGACCCTTATAGAAAAATATTCGTGGAATATGCTTTTTTATGGGTTGGTTTTAGCTGCGCCGGAATAAACCCCTTAAACTTAAGCTGTAAAACGGAATATTCGCTTATATTCTTTCCCCGCGTCTTCTTCTTCCTCTCGTCCATCTCCACGGTCAGTTAGCTTGCTCCCACGAAATCGATGAATAACACACGAAGCTGTGAAAAATGAAGCCGTAGACGACCAACTACGAAGGGCATGAAGCGTCGAGCCAGCAAGCTCCTCCGTCGGGGCTCGAATCGATCGAGAGCTAGCTAGCTAGCTCAGCTCAAATCCATCCAGGGGCGAGCTAGCTAGCTCCTCCGTCGCTGCAGCGAGAGACGCGGCCGGGGCTAGCTAGCTTGCTTGCTTGCATCGTTCCACAACTAGCTAGCGCGGCCGGGCGTGGCGGCCGGGAGCCGCGGACGGGCGCGGCGGGCAGGCGGTGGACGGGTGTGGCGGCCGGGCGAGCTTCATGGCGTTGGCGGGAGCAGAGATTCTTCAACTACCAACATTGACCGGTATGCAGGTTTCTGATAAAGTTGTCTTCAAAACTGTAGATATAAGGGTTTCGACCTCGTGTTTATAGGGTCTCTTAAATTTTTTTAAGAGTTAGACGATTTTAGGAGGTCTATTTAGGCCTTTTTTTTGACTGGAACTGTAAAAAATGTTTATTTTATGGGTTTAACCACTTATGCGGAGTCTGTTAAAGATGCTTTAAGTCTACTTCCGAGTTATTCACAGAAAATTGTGGAAGGCCGGCCCCCCTTTTTTGTGAACATTCTCTGGTTATGAATGGCTGACAGCACAATATGACCACACTTTATTGGTGATTTGGCCGCCCAACTTGGGTAACACACAAAGATTCTACTAGCGCTAACGATTATCTTAACAAACTAAGCCAGTACCCCATGTTCAACAAAATGCTTCGTACATAGCATTTCTAGCTTTTCCGGATAATGGAAAATTTTATTACCCCTGACCTCCGTATTTTGAAACGTTAAAATACCATATAATTAAACTTTGAACCCCTGCAAAAAATAATTAAACTTTGATCTTGCCAAGAAGAGAGAAAGGTCAAACACATACTCTTTTTTTTTTGAAGCAAACGCATACTCATATAATTAAGCTCTTTCTGCGAGGACGTCTTGGCACAAGATTATCACAGAACCCAAAACAAGCTTTATTCATTCATAACATTATATAGACAAGGCACATGATATGAAGATACTACAATATAATAAAAAAGAACGTCGATGTTGAACGTATCCTAGAAAAAAGAAAGAATGTCGAACAAACTAAAGAGGCAAGAGCTAGCAACACTCGTCAAATCACCGCGGACCTCTTAAAGGAAAAACTCTCTGTTCCATCTAGCCATCCAACTCGAAGCCGCAACCATCCATCTACTGCATCATCGCCGCCGCGAGAAGGGACACCAATGCCGAGGACACCAAGGCCAATGCAGACACGCTGGCGGCTGCGCCGGCGTCAGGCGCCGGAGCGGGGGCCGAGGAAGGCGCCGTGAAGTCCTGCGCCGACGCAGAGGCGAAGAAGACGGCCACGGCCAGGAGGAGAACGGCGACGCGTGGAGCCATCACGACCTTGCGCTGTAGTAGCTTGCGGGCTTGCTAGCTGATCGGAGAATCGGCGAGGAGGAGAATGGGTAATCTCGGTGGGATGCGGCGATGGAGGGGGCACCGTGAGTTTATATAGCAGGCCGGCCGTCGGTTCGGTGGTCGCGCTCTTGCGTTCTACTACAGGGGGCAGGAATCGGAGTGCGTAGTAGCAGGACGCGTTCGGTCGCGCGGGGTGGGAACGCACATTACCAGATCCGTGATCCCACCGAAAGCAATAAGCTCCTCCGATGTCGTCACCCGGGGCATATGCACCCGACTCCCACACCCTTCCCCGAGCGTCGGGAAGAAGGGTAGGGTGTGGTCGAGCGTGCATCACCCACAGTAGCCAAGGGGGAGGGAGACTGTGGAGCCACCTGCTCGATACCACTCCCCCCTCACCATCACGAAGGCGCGGTCCCTATCGGTGCTGCTCGGTGGAATCCTGCGCAGAGTGTAAGCCATGAGCATGCGGCCCGTACCTATCCCCCAGCTCGCGAGGTATCACCGGATGAGATAGGTCGCCTCGGACCTCCTGTCCAGGTGCCTCTCCTGAGCTGATCGAGCCCGACGCGTGTGGGCGGGCACTACGGGCCTCCTGCCCACGGCCCCCCACTCGCCGTCAGCCCGCAGGTGTCCACCGGACCACCAGGCATAGAGAGCATCATGTCTGGGCCACTGTCAGAAGTGTGTCGTGTCACCTGTGCTGCCAGCTGTGGGGTGCCGGACATCTCTCTCGGCATTACCGTCAGTCCGGAGTCTAGGACCACCGTCGGCTCATAGACAGGTACCATCACCGGTGGTAACTCAAGTTCCGCCGGGTCGTCCGCCTCAACTATGCTGCTCCATAACCGACTAGGTGCCAACCTCGCTCCAAACAAACCAAACCGAAGTGTGTTCATCGAAGTTGTGGATGGTGGCGCCTCCTTGGCAGACTTATCCGCCTTATCCGGTTGCACATTTGGCCCCTTGGCCAACTCCCGTGGTGTGTTCTCGGGCCCCTTATCTTAATTCCCGGGGGCACCGTTCCCCTCAGTTGTGTCCATATCCTAAATCTCATCCCCATCCTGGGAAGTCGGAGTGTCCTCAGTCTCAATCTCTAGAATGTAAGTGACTCCAGCATGTGTCCATCTAACTATATCTGCACGAACTCAACACTCACAACACTGACCAGCAGCCTCGCGGCCCCCCTGTGCACGAGTGAAGGGCATGTCAACCTTTTCCGTCTTGCCAATCAGAGATCCCAAGCTCCAAGCAATCAGAAAATGATTAATCAGTTTAGGTGGTGCGCCAAAGAACCGTACCAAACCTTCTCTATAGGTGTACCCTCTGGTTCCTGCTGTTTCCACTCATCAAAAGCAATGATAATGTTGGTACTCAGAACTCTGCACAAACCCCACTTAAGAAAATGCAATTGATCCTCTTTAGTGGGAAAATCCACCTTGTAAGCCTGGTCCTCAAGCTTGTCAAGATGCCACTAATAATTACCCGGTACTAGCTCACACAGTTGCCTCACAATCTGAGGCTCAGTCATCTGTCCATTAGTAACCTGAACCACTGTTGGGAAAGAACTCTCAACCATCTGAGGCAAAGGAGCCACCTCTGGTGTCTCAAAGAACATCAACTCCTTACAGCACACCCCAAAAATGTTTATGCCAGGCTTAGGACCGGACAAGAGTGGGCATTCACCGGTCACATGCTGTGATCTGTGGCAGTAGTCACAAATTTCATTTGTACACTGTGCTACAAAGTGTCCCGGTTCACCACATCTATAGTAAGGAAATTTCTTCTTCTTAATTGTCCACTTCGAAGGTTTTTCTCCCTCTGCTTTGTCCGACCTTTTGTCCGCCCCACCACCACTAGTTTTAGCAACTCCAGAAGCCGCCGGAATATTTACCGCCGCCAAGGCCCTGACCTTGTCTACCACCACCTTAGGCAAAGTAGTTGTGGCCACCGCCGCATCGGCTGTGTGGTCTGACATCGTCCCCGGGGCCGTGGTGGTCGAGTCCGCGGCCGGCGGTGGTGGCGGCGAATGCTGCCGCGGTGGAGGTGGGCGCCTCCCACCCCCTCTCTCGCCTTGCCGATAACCTCCCCGGAAACGTTCATTGGGGCTAGTGACACCTTTAACAAAATTGCCGGGCGGGCCCTGAAATTCACGTCCTGGATCGCCGCCATTGTACCAGTTGAAGCCTCGACGGAGGATGATCCACGGTGCTGCCCCTCACCATATGCATCGTAACCATCGTCTCCCCACTGTCCATACCGGTTTCTCGGACCATCTCTGCCGTATCCACCTTGCCCGTGACCATCCCATCCATGGTGAGAACCCCGCCCTCTTCCAAGGGCCGGTGCCTTGGCCGCCAGCGGCTGCACCGGCTCCTCCGGCTACCGCACGTTCCTAGCAGCTGTCACTGGCGCCTGTGGTCCTGAAGCAGCAGGCCTCGGCACCTGCCTCACGGGAGGCGGAGCGCCACGCCCAGTCCGCTGGTTCCTGCCTGCGGTCCCGCCGCCGCACTAATCGCCGCTAGGGGCGGCCCTTGCCTTGCTGGAGGCGAAGCGCCTCGGCCGGTTCCGGCGGCTCCGGCGGCGGGCGTCTGCCCATGCATGGCTGGCGGTGGTCCGCATCTAGCCATCTTGTTGCACAAAGGATCCTGGCCACACGCGCCACGCCTAAAGCCGGGAAGCCTGGTGTGCGCTCAACCCTAGCTGCGATCAACGAGGACGAGGGCACCGGTGCTACTTGCATGCATGCAGGATGCGATTCGGACATGGCTTGGGCTTCTAACTGAGCCTCGCCCGAGCCTAGAGAGCCCACGACCAATGTCGCTTCCGCTTCGTTCCCCTGGCCCAGCAGCAAATTCAAGCGCGCCCTTCTGGCTGCTTGAATTGCGCTGGCCGATCTCGTCGCCGGCGACGGCGGCGGCCGACCTTTCTTGCCCTTCTTCTTCCGAGTAACTAGAGTCCATGATTCTGTTATAAAATCTGACAAAGTAACGGGTTCACGAAATACCTTAGGTATCGGGCCGATCCAGGGTTTCACGGACGGCTTGGGTCTTTGAACGTTGGATCGATGACAATCGGACATCGGATTGAGCTCCGGCAGTTTCATCGGTCCGTCTCCTTAGAAACCACAAGCAGATCCGTCGAGGCTTGTTTCTCGACCTGTTCTTCGACCTGTTCTTCGTCATCGCTCTCAATAAGAGCCCAAAAGCGCCCTGCCGGTCTTGTACAATCTGTCGTCTCCGTTAGATCAACTAGTTCCGTTGTCTCCGGAACTGGATCAACCTGCACAGGAGGACCGACAACCACATTATAAATATCAATCATGAAATGGAGCCCTACCTCGATCAAGTCGTCGTTCGGGGACCATTTTATAAATTCACTTGGTTTAAACGGTATCTGTTCTTGTTCTGATGACATACAAATCGTACCGCAAATTGTGATGAATTCATTTTAGGTGGACCATATACTATTTTTATAGGACATGATTTTGGCGGATATGCTAGAGATGCCCTCGGTTCGCTCAGTCGATTCAAGTTGGGGCGAATGAATCGTTTGTCAGGACCACTTTCCCTGGCGTCGGTCAGCCAAACATTGCAGCCCTTAAACTTTGAGTTTGCCTGAAGTGAGAAAGATCAAGCACATACGCATATAATTAAGCTCTTTTGCCGGGAGATATTCACACAAGATTATCACAAAACCAACAAACTTTAATCATAACACTATATATAGACACATAATAAAAAGAATGTCAAGCAAACAAAAGAGGCCAGAGCCAGCAACACTCATCAGACCACCACCGATCTCTCAAAGAAAAACTCTGCTCCGGCCATCCAACCCAAAGCTGCGACCATCCATGATCCATCTACTGCATCATCGGCGCCGCGAGAAGGGACACCAGTGCCGAGGACACCAAAGCCAAGGCGGACACGCTGGCGGCCGCGCCGGCGTCGGGCGCCGGAGCGGGGGCCGAGGAAGGCGCCGTGAAGTCCTGCGCCGACGCAGAGGCGAAGAAGACGGCCACGGCCAGGAGCAGCACGGCGACGCGTGGAGCCATCACGACCTTGCGCTGTAGTAGCTTGCCGGCTTGCTAGCTGATCGGAGAATCGGCGAGGAGGAGAATGGGTAATCTCGCTGGGATGCAGGGATGGAGGGGGCATCGTGAGTTTATATAGCAGGCCGGTCGTCGGTTCGGTGGTCGCGCTCTTGCGTTCTACTACAGGGGGCAGGAATCGGGAGTGCGTAGTAGCAGGACGCGTTCGGTCGCGCGGGGTGGGAACGCACGTTGCGGTTCGGCGCGGCGAGTGCGCGGGCGTGGGGAGTTTCGGCGTCGCCGGCGCCCACAGCTCGCGCGCGCGATCGGTGCCAAAAGCCGATTTGTGGGCGTAAAGCCACGGCTGTCGATCGACCTGACATACTGGCTTTGCACGTTGGCCCGGCCGGCCGTAAGGAGGATTGAAGCTAAGTGGTGACATGCCGAATGCCAAAATGTTCCCATGTGCTGATCGATTAGAGGCAATGGAACCAATTTTGGTTTGTCCACGAGGTCGAGATTACAAAGTCTAATGACGCTTACTTTTTCTTAAGGCGAAAAAACGGCTACTTTTTTAGGCATCTTCAACGGTAACCCATAAAAAAAAAAGTAACTCACAAAAATCTTTACATATTTATCCGCGGCCACGGATGTGGAAGACAGTCATCCAACTGTAGCCGCATACATTTTCACAATAACTCGAACCAACTGGATGAAATTCATTCAAACCAGTCCGGATTTCATATAAACACGACCTATTTTCATATAAATATAACGGATTACAAATAAACATGACATATTTCATTATATTTCGGACACAGTTATATTCTAAACCTAAATGAAACGATCGCCGGTGCCTGGTCCCCTATCCGGCCATCAACCCCGAGAACTGAAGCTTCACCATCTCCAGTTCCGCCTCCGGAGGCCTGGGAACTGAAGCTGTGTGCCTCCACGTCGCCGCCAAGCGACTAATCGGCCGCTGATGTAGAGCCCACCAAGCTTGGCATCGATGGGAGGGGAGAAGCGGTGGCCTTCCTGGGACCTGAGCGACCACGACCTGTTGTGCACTACTCTTCCTCGCTGCCGGCGGCACCCGCGGACATACCGACTTCTTCGTGGTCGTGATGGCGGGGCGATGCCTCAACGTTATCCTTCTCCTCCTCGCCAGTCTCGCCGAATAACGCCTCGCCCGCCTCGTCGTCGCACTCCGTGCCGGTGGCTGCCTTCATCGCCACCCTCTAGCGGTACCGCCAGCGGGCTAGGCCGATCTCGGGGGCGGAGCGGTAGGACTCGAGCAACGCCTCCTGCTCCGCTAGGTCAGCATCCGATGGGATTTGCACGTCGTCGTCGAAGGTATCCTCCGGCTGCTAGCCGGCAGCAATGGCAACAATCTCCTTCTTCTGCTCTGACGTTGGCCTGTCCCAGCGAGCTCTGGTGGCGGAGAGATCCATGGCCGTGAGTAGTGCGTAGAGGGATGATTGTGGCTATGGCTGGGGCAACGGTTTATATAGCCCCGGTGGGCGGCAGAGGGACGGAAGGATGGCGCTGGAGGAGACGCACCAGCAACCGTGTGCCATCACTGTGAGCGGCAGATGGTCGTCATGTCGTTTGAACGCACTGTAGTTAACTACACCGGGAAGCGGAGCAGGCGGCGGCCTCTAGGCCGGCGCGCTGCTTCAATGTCGGTGCCAGTAGGTGGTCGCGTTCGCTTTGGTCGGGCTTGAATGCGGGCACTGATATTCAGGAGTGGCGCTGACCGTTTCGGGCGGGAAGCGAACACGGGAGGGGGGAGCGGTTTTTGGTGGGTCAAGCGGTCAGAAGCGGGCTTGGAGCGGTGCGGACTCCCGCAAAGCCCCACACGTTTGTCTCCGGTTTGCGAGAGAAAATGCGTCCCGACTGCTCCCTGAACTGATACAGGCCGGCATCGGATGGTTTCCGCGGTCCGAACAACACGATCCAGACAGTTGCGGGAGGTTTGAGAGTCCGCGTTGGAGATGCCCTTACACCACTCTTGCACTAGATGATAGGTAATGGAATGTTTACCTTCGGCTGATCGCATGCCTCTTTTTTCAATCTTCCTAAAAGATACTCTAAACACTCTTATATTTCTTTACGGAGAGAGTATGTATCAAGCAAAAAAACAAGCATAATGAAATTTTTACGGTTCTCCATCGTCTTTCTTAGCTTTCGGACAAAAAATGATTTTTTTTGCGAAAAACGTGCTTATTCTTTCATGAGAGGCACGAATTTGCTTTTGCGAGAGGCACGGTTGTGCGTCTTGGAAATGAAAAAAAAACCTTCCGTAAGAGACACGGTTTTGCTTTCGCGAGAGGTACGAATTTGCTTCCTCTGCAGGCAGGGCCATGCCTATCAGAAATGGAGAAAACGTGTTTTTTCCTTCCGCGAGAGGAATGGATTTAGTTTTTATGACGGCACGGATTTGCTTCCGCAAGAGGCATAGTCGTGCCTCTTTCAGAAAGGAAAAAAAATACATGCTCTCATTTTCGGTCTTTCCTGGAAAAAAAGTTCGTCAAAACCTACATGGGATCTAGTTTTGAAGAACTCAACACAAGGAATTCAATGATGAAAACAGTTCGAGATGTGGATGCAAAGTTTAAGAGATAAAATGTTTTGAATAAATGAATGCACGAAAAATGGAAAGAGTGCTCCTTAATTAGCGATTTCAAAATTTCACCGGGATGTTTTTGCTCCACCAACGATTCAGAGCATCTCTAGCAGATCCTGCAAAAGGACCTATACTGTAAAATGACCGCTGGTTTATATTACGAGACAAAAAAACGTCATATCCAGCAAAATGTCCTTGTTCTGTAAAAAATATACAGCCCCCCTAGAATATAGGGCTTCATCCCGTAGATATCCGAGATTGTAGGCTTTTTTGTAGGGACTTATAAAACAAAAAAAATCTTGGTGGGAGGGAACTTTCAGCTCCCGCCACGATCTTACGCCGCCACCGTGCTACCTCTTTTAGCACTGCGTTGGTTTTCCCCCAAAGAGAAAGGGATGATGCAGCAAAGTAGCGTAAGTATTTCCCTCAGTTTTTGAGAACCAAGGTATCAATCCAGTAGGAGGCTACGCACGAGTCCCTCGCACCTGCAAAAACAAATAAATCTCCGCAACCAACGCAAATAGGGGTTGTCAATCCCTATAGGGCCACTTACGAGAGTGAGATCTGATAGATATGATAACATAATATTTTTGGTATTTTTATGATAAAGATGCAAAGTAAAATAAAAGCAAAGTAAATAACTAAGTAGTAGGAGATTAATATGATGAAGATAGACCCGGGGCCATAGGTTTCACTAGTGGCTTCTCTTGAGAGCATAAGTATTCTACGGTGGGTGAACAAATTACTGTTGAGCAATTGACAGAATTGAGCATAGTTATGAGAATATCTAGGTATGATCATGTATATAGGCATCATGTCCAAGACAAGTACGCCGACTCCTGCCTGCATCTACTACTATTACCCCACTCATCGACCGCTATCCAGCATGCATCTCGAGTATTAAGTTAAAAACAAAGTAACGCCTTAAGCAAGATGACATGATGTAGAGGGATAGACTCATGCAATATGAAGAAAACCCCATCTTGTTATCCTCGATGGCAACAATACAATACGTGCCTTGCTGCCCTTACTGTCACTGGGAAAGGACACCGCAAGATTGAACCCAAAGCTAAGCACTTCTCCCATTGCAAGAAAGATCAATCTAGTAGGCCAAACCAAACTGATAATTCGAAGAGACTTGCAAAGATAACCAATCATACATAAAAGAATTCAGAGAAGATTCAAATATTATTCATAGATAGACTTGATCATAAACCCACAATTCATCGGTCTCAATAAACACACCGCAAAAAGAAGATTACATCGAATAGATCTCCACAAGAGAGGGGGAGAACATTGTATTGAGATCCAAAAAGAGAGAAGAAGCCATCTTGCTACTAACTATGGACCCATAGGTCTGAGGTAAACTACTTACACTTCATCGGAGGGGCTATGGTGTTGATGAAAAAGCCCTCCGTGATCGATGCCCCCTCCGACGGAGCTCCGGAACAGGCCCCAAGATGGGATCTCGTGGATACAGAAAGTTATGGCGGTGGAATTAGGGTTTTGGCTCCGTATCTGGTCGTTTGGGGGTACATGGGTATATATAGGAGGAAGAAGTATGTCGGTGAAGCAACAGGGGGCCCACGAGGGTGGAGGGCGCGCCTGGGGGGTTGGCGCGCCCCCTACCTCGTGGCCTCCTGTTACGTGTCTTGACGCAGGGTCCAAGTCTCTTGAGTTGTATTCGATGAGAAAATCACGTTCCCGAAGGTTTCATTCCGTTTGGACTCCGTTTCATATTCCTTTTCTTCGAAACCCTAAAACAGGCAAAAAACAACAATTCTGGGCTAGGCCTCCGGTTAATAGGTTAGTCCCACAAATAATATAAAAGTGGATAATAAAGCCCAATAATGTCCAAAACAGTAGATAATATAGCATGGGGCAATCAAAAATTATAGATACGTTGGAGACGTATCACACCGCGCGAGCTGCGGGCTACCGGCTGCCGCCTTGCGAGTTGCCGCCGTGGATCCGATTGCTTTTCTTTTTTTATATGTTATTAGGGTGTTTTTTACTATTTTACTTTTTTGGAAATGGAGGCATATGCCCCGGCCTCTGCATCATAACGATGCATGCAGCCATTGAAGGAAATATGCCCTGCAATAATAAAGTTGTTATTTATATTTACTTATATCATGATAAATGTTTATTATTCATGCTAGAATTGTATTAACCAGAAACTTAGTACATGTGTGGATACATAGACAAACAGGGTGTCCCTAGTATGCCTCTACTTGACTAGCTCGTTAATCAAAGATGGTTAAGTTTCCTAGCCATAGACATGTGTTGTCATTTTATGAATGGGATCAAATCACTAGAGAATGATGTGATGGACATGACCCATCCGTTAGCTTAGCATAATGATCGTTTAGTTTTTCTGCTATTGCTTTCTTCATGACTTATACATGTTCCTCAGACTATGAGATTATGCAACTCCCGAATACCGGAGGAACACCTTGTGTGCTATCAAACGTCACAACGTAACTGGGTGATTATAAAGATGCTCTACAGGTGTCTCCGATGGTGTTTGTTGAGTTGGTATAGATCGATATTAGGATTTGTCACTCTGTGTATCGGAGAGGTATCTCTGGGCCCTCTCGGTAATGCACATCACTATGAGCCTTGCAAGCAATGTGACTAATGAGTTAGTCACGGGATGATGCATTACGAAACGAGTAAAGGGACTTGCCGGTGACAAGATTGAACTAGGTATGATGATACCGACGATCGAATATCGGGCAAGTAATATACCGATGACAAAGGGAACAACGTATGTTGTTATGCGGTTTGACCGATAAAGATCCTTGTAGAATATGTAGGAGCCAATATGAGCATCCAGGTTCCGCTATTGGTTATTGACCGGAGATGTGTCTCGGTCATGTCTACATAGTTCTCGAACCCGTAGGGTCCGAACGCTTAACGTTTGATGACGATTTGTATTATGAGTTTCGTGTTTTGATGAACCGAAGTTTGTCCGGAGTCCCGGATGAGATCATGAACATGACAAGGAGTCTCTAAATGTTTGAGACATGAAAAATCATATATTGGGAGGCTACATTCGGACACCGAAATGGTTCAGGTCGTTTTGCATAAGTTTCGGAGTACCGGGGGTTACCGGACCCCCCCCCCCTGGGGGAAGTTCATGGGCCGTCATGGGCCTTAGTGAAAAGTTGAGGAGGGCCACAAGGGAGGCCGCGCTCCCGCCATGGCCAGTCAGAATTGGACTAGGGAGGGGGCGGCGCCCCCTCTTTCCTTCTCCCCTCTTCCTCCTTCCCTCTTTCTCCCTCTCTTGGAAGGAAGGGGACTCCAACAGGGATTGGGATACCTAGTTGGACTCCCCATGGCGCGCGCCCCCTTGGACGGCCTCCTCCTCCTCCCCTCCTTTATATACGTGGGAGGGGGCACCCCAAAGGCACACCAAGTCTTCTCTTAGCCGTGTGTGGTGCCCTCATCCACAGTTACACACCTCGGTCATATCGCTGTAGTGCTTAGGCGAAGCCCTGTGCCGGTAACTTCATCATCACCGTCGCCACGCCGTCGTGCTGACGAAACTCTCCCTCTTCCTCGACTAGATTAAGAGATCGAGGGACGTCATCGAGCTGAACGTGTGCTAAACGCGGAGGTGCCATACGTTCGGTGCTTGGATCGTTTGGATCGCGAAGACGTTCGACTACATCAACTGCGTTACTAAACGCTTCCGCTTTCAGTCTACGAGGGTACGTGGACACACTCTCCCCTCTCATTGCTATGCATCTCCTAGATAGATCTTGCGTGATCATAGGAAATTTTTGTAGTACTACATTCCCCAACAGTGGCATCCGAGCCAGGTCTATGCGTAGATGTTATATGCACAAGTAGAACACAAAGAGTTGTGGGCAATAATAGTCATACTGCTTACCAGCAATGTCTTATTGATTCGGCGGTATTGTTGGATGAAGCGGCCCGGACCGACCTTACATGACCACGTTCATGAGACCGGTTCTACCGACGTGCTTCGCACACAGGTGGCTAGCGGGTGTCTATTTCTCCAGCTTTAGTTGAATCGAGTTTGACTACACCCGGTCCTTATTGAAGGTTAAAACAACACACTTGACGAAAAATCATTGTGGTTTTCATGCGTAGGTAAGAACGGTTCTTGCTAGAAGCTCGTAGCAGCCACGTAAAACTTGCAACAACAAAGTAGAGGACATCTAACTTTTTTTTGCAGGGCATGTTGTGATGTGATATGGTCAAGACGTGATGATATATAAATTGTTGTATGAGATGATCATGTTTTGTAACAGTTATCGGCAACTAGCAGGAGCCATATGGTTGTTGCTTTATTGTATGAAATGCAATCGCCATGTAATTGCTTTAGTTTATCACTAAGCGGTAGCGATAGTCGTAGAAGCAATAGTTGGCGAGACGACAACGATGCTATGATGGAGATCAAGGTGTCAAACCGGTGATGATGGTGGTCATGATGGTGCTTTGGAGATGGAGATCAAAGGCACAAGATGATGATGGCCATATCATATCACTTATTTTGATTGCATGTGATGTTTATCTTTTATGCATCTTATTTTGCTTAGTACGGTGGTAGCATTGTAAGATGATCTCTCACTAAATTTTAAGGTATAAGTGTTCTCCCTGAGTATACACCGTTGCTACAGTTCTTCGTGCCGAGACACCACGTGATGATCGGGTGTGATAAGCTCTACGTTCACATAGAACGGGTGCAAGCCAGTTTTGCACAAGCAGAATACTCAGGTTAAACTTGACGAGCCTAGCATATGCAGATATGGCCTCAGAACACTGAGACCGAAAGGTCGAGCGTGAATCATATAGTAGATATGATCAACATAGTGATGTTCAACATTGAAAGCTTCTCCATCTCATGTGATGATCAGACCTGGTTTAGTTGATATGGATCACGTGATCATTTAGATGACTAGAGGGATGTCTATCTAAGTGTGAGTTCTTAAGTAATATGATTAATTGAACTTTAATTTATCATGAACTTAGTACCTGATAGTATTTTGCATGTCTGTGTTGTTGTAGATCAATAGCCCGTGATACCGTTCCTTTGAATTTTAATGCGTTCCTAGATAAAGCTAAGTTGAAAGATGATGGTAGCAATTACACGGACAGGGTCCGTAACTTGAGGATTATCCTCATTGCTGCATAGAAGAATTACGTCCTGGAAGCACCGCTAGGTGCAAAGCCCTCTACAGGAGCAACTCCAGATGTTATGAACGTCTGGCAGAGCAAAGCTGATGACTACTCAATAGTTCAGTGTGCCATGCTTTACGGCTTAGAATCGGGACTCCAATGACGTTTTGAACGTCATGGAGCATATGAGATGTTCCAGGAGTTGAACTTAATATTTTAAGTAAATGCCCGGATTGAGAGATATGAAGTCTCCAATAAGTTCTACAGCTGCAAAATGGAGGAGAATAGTTCTATCGGTGAACATATACTCCGAATGTCTGGGTACCACAACCACTTGACTCAATTGGGAGTTAATCTTCCTGATGATAGTGTCATTGACAGAGTTCTTCAATCACTGCCACCAAGCTACAAAAGCTTCATGATGAACTATAATATGTGAGGGATGGATAAGACAATTCATGAGCTCTTCGCAATGCTAAAGGCTGCGGAGGTAGAAATCAAGAAGGAGCATCAAGTGTTGATGGTTAACAAGACCACTAGTGTCAAGAAGAAGGGCAAAGGGAACAAGGGGAACTTCAAGAAGAACGGCAAGCAAGTTGCTGCTCAAGTCAAGAAGCCCAAGTCTGGACCTAAGCCTGAGACTGAGTGCTTCTACTACAAATGGACTGGTCACTGGAAGCGGATATGCCCCAAATATTTGGCGGATAAGAAGGATGGCAAAGTGAAAGGTATATTTGATATACATGTTATTTATATGTACCTTACTAATGCTCGTAGTAGCACCTGGGCATTTGATATTGGTTATGTTGCTCATATTTGCAACTCGAAACAGGGGCTACGGATTAAACGAAGATTGGCTAAGGATGAGGTGACGATGCGCGTGGGAAATGGTTCCAAAGTCGATGTGATCGCCGTCGGCACGCTACCTCTACATCTACCCTCGGGATTAGTTTTAGACCTAAATAATTGTTATTTGGTGCCAGCATTAAGCATGAACATTATATCTGGATCTTGTTTGATGCGAGACGGTTATTCATTTAAATCAGAGAATAATGGTTGTTCTATTTATATGAGTAATATATTTTGTGGTCATGCACCCTTGATTAGTGGTCTATTTTTGTTGAATCTCGGTAGTAGTGATACACATATTCATAGTATTGAAGCCTAAAGATACAATTTTAATGATGATAGTGCAACTTATTTGTGGCACTGCCGTTTAGGTCATATTGGTGTAAAGCGCATGAAGAAACTCCATGCTGATGGGCTTTTGGAATCACTTGATTATGAATCACTTGATGCTTGCGAACCATGCCTCATGGGCAAGATGACTAAGACTCCGTTCTCCGGAACAATGGAGCGAGCAACAGATTTGTAGAAAATAATACATACTGATGTATGCGGTCCGATGAGTGTTGATGCTAGCGGCGGGTATCGTTATTTTTTGACCTTCACAGATGATTTGAGCAGATATGGGTATATCTACTTAATGAAACACAAGTCTGAAACATTTGAAAAGTTCAAAGAATTTCAGAGTGAAGTGGAAAATCATCGTAACAAGAAAATAAAGTTTCTACGATCTGATCGTGGAGGTGAATATTTGAGTTATGAGTTTGGTCTTCATTTGAAACAATGCGGAATAGTTTTGCAACTCACGCCAACTGGAACACCACAGCGTAATGGTGTGCCGAACGTCGTAACCGCACTTTATTAGATATGGTGCGATCTATGATGTCTCTTACTGATTTACCGCTATCGTTTTGGGGTTATGCTTTAGAGATGGCTGCATTCACGTTAAATAGGGCACCATCTTAATCCGTTGAGATGACACCATATGAATTGTGGTTTGGCAAGAAACCCAAGTTGTCATTTCTTAAAGTTTGGGGCTACGATGCTTATGTGAAAAAGCTTCAACCTGATAAGCTCGAACCCAAATCGGAGAAATGTGTCTTCATAGGATACCCAAAGGAGACTGTTGGGTACACCTTCTATCACATATCCGAAGGCAAGATATTCGTTGCTAAGAATTGACCCTTTCTAGAGAAGGAGTTTCTCTCGAAAGAAGTGAGTGGGAGGAAAGTAGAACTTAATGAGGTACTTTTACCTTCTCCCGAATTGGAAAGTAGTTCATCACAGAAATCAGTTCCACTGATTCCTACACCAATTAGTGAGGAAGCTAATGATAATGATCATGAAACTTTCGATCAAGTTACTACTAAACCTCGCAGGTCAACCAGAGTAAGATTCGCACGAGAGTGGTACGGTAATCCTGTTCTGGAGGTCATGTTACTTGACCATGACGAACCTACGAACTATGAGGAAGCGATGATGAGCCCAGATTCCGTGAAATGGCTTGAGGCCATGAAATCTGAGATGGGATCGATCCATGTATGAGAACAAAGTATGGACTTTGGTTGACTTGCTCGATGATCGGCAATCAATAGAGAATAAATGGATCTTCAAGAAGACTAACAATGACGGTAATGTTACTATCTAGAAAGCTCGACTTGTTGCGAAAGGTTTTCGACAAGTTCAAGGAGTTGACTACGATGAGGCCTTCTCACCCGTAGCGATGCTTAAGTCTGTCCGAATCATGTTAGCAATTGCCGCATTTTATGATTATGAAATTTGGCAAATGGATGTCAAAAATGCATTCCTTAATGGCATTGGCGGTGCCAGGATGAAAACCTTGTGATGTCAAACTTCTCTAATGAAGATTTTTTCTAGACAACTTAAAAATGAAAAGTGTATGTTTATTTATTGTAATAGCCTTTTGTGATAATTGATATGTATGCACAATAACATCCGTGAGAGGAGATGTAAGCCCTGGCTCAATGGTAGACAACACTTTGGTTGATGTCTCCGGCCAGGGTTCGATGTCCCACTCTCGGAGTTTTCTCCTATACTATAAAGCGAAGCCGGAGGTGGCTTCTAATTCCCCTCCCCGTCTATTTTGTTTTTTTAGTAACATCCGTGAGAGAAGAAATTATCTACAATTATAATTCTTAATCAAAACCATCTCTTACACCATAATCTACTATTGCTCGTGACTCGTGGGAAAAGAAAATTGAAAGAGGCCTAGAGGCTAGAGAAGGAAGATAATGTACTGAAAATATTGAACTTACAAATGTATGGAGAACATCCTAGTGTTTTTGATTAGCGCAGGCAGAAATATTGAATTATTTGATCAATTCAGTCTGGATCAATCGATGCCCATGGATGCCGGATGGTGCATCGCTTGCGGCTCGCTGTATGGTGCATCAGCATCGCTCGCGGCCGCGGATGGCCGGAGGTGATCGTGCCTCATGGTTCATGGCCTCACAGCCTGATCAAAGATCGTCGGCGGACGATGGGATAGATTGCGGTTCATGGCGGTTGTCCATGGTCTGGCGAGACGCTGAGACATACACAATCGAAAAGGTTTTTTTCTTGGCACATACACAATCGAGATCAAAGTTCTCTTTTTGTGGATCAACGAGCTAGAGGTTGGAAAGCTAGATAAGTTTAAGGAGAAAAGTACGTGATTGATTTGGGGATAATTGCCGATCCAGTACAACTAGAGGACCAAGGTATTTTTTTCCTCATTTTTTGTTAATAGGGAAAGGTGGTATTGCTATGGCCCAGCTGCTACCTCTTGAGCACTGCGTTGGTTTTCCCCGAAGAGGAAGGGATGATGCAGCAAAGTAGCGTAAGTATTTCCCTCAGTTTTTGAGAACCAAGGTATCAATCTAGTAGGAGGCTACGCGCGAGTCCCTCACACATGCACAAAATAAATAAATCCTCGCAACCAACGCGATAAGGGGTTGTCAATCCCTACACGGCCACTTACGAGAGTGAGATCTGATAGATATGACAAGATAATATTTTTGGTATTTTTATGATAAAGATGCAAAGTAAAATAAAAGCAAAGTAAAAAAGCAAAGGAAATTACTAAGTATTGGAAGATTAATATGATGAAGATAAACCCGGGGGGCATAGGTTTCACTAGTGGCTTCTCTCAAGAGCATAGGTATTTTACGGTGGGTGAACGAATTACTGTTGAGCAATTGACAGAATTGAGCATAGTTATGAGAATATCTAGGTATGATCATGTATATATGCATCACGTCCGAGATAAGTAGACCGACTCCTGCCTGCATCTACTACTATTATTCCACTCATCAACCGCTATCCAGCATGCATCTAGAGTATTAAGTTAATGAAAATAGAGTAACGCCTTTAGCAAGATGACATGATGTAGAGGGATAAACTCATGCAATATGATGAAAACCCCAGCTTGTTATCCTTGATGGCAACAATACAATATGTGCCTTGCTGCCCCTACTGTCACTGGGAAAGGACACCGCAATATTGAACCCAAAGCTAAGCACTTCTCCCATTGCAAGAAAGATCAACCTAGTAGGCCAAACCAAACTGATAATTCGAAGAGACTTGCAAAGATAACCAATCATACATAAAAGAATTCATAGAAGATTCAAATATTGTTCATAGATAGACTTGATCATAAACCCACAATTAATCGGTCTCAACAAACACACCGCAAAAAGAAGATTACATCGAATAGATCTCCACAAGAGAGGGGGAGAACATTGTATTGAGATCCAAAAAGAGAGAAGAAGCCATCTAGCTACTAACTATGGACCCGTAGGTCTGAGGTAAACTACTCACACTTCATCGGAGGGGCTATGGTGACGATGTAGAAGCCCTCTGTGATGGATACCCCCTCCGGCGGAGCTCCGGAACAGGCCCCAAGATGGGATCTCGTGGATACATAAAGTTGCGGCGGTGGAATTAGGGTTTTGGCTCCGTATCTGATCGTTTGGGGGTACGTAGGTATATGTAGGAGGAAGGAATACGTTGGTGGAGCAACAGGGGGCCCACGAGGGTGGAGGGCACGCCTGGGGGGGGGGGGGTAGGCGCGCCCTCCTACCTCGTGGCGTCCTCCTTTGTTTCTTGACGTAGGGTCCAAGTCTCCTGGATCATGTTCGGTGAGAAAATCACGTTCCCGAAGGTTTAATTCCATTTGGACTCCGTTTGATATTCCTTTTCTTCGAAACCCTAAAATAGGTAAAAAAATAGCAATTCTGGGCTGGGCCTCCGGTTAATAGGTTAGTCCCAAAAGTAATATAAAAGTGGATAATAAAGCCCAATAATGTCCAAAACAGTAGATAATATAGCATGGAGCAATCAAAAATTATAGATACGTTGGAGACGTATCACCAGCTAGTTGTCATGCAGGACAAATCCTAGATGGGCCTAACATAGTGGGGGTCATGGACTCACGAAAATCCTGTGTAGTCGTTGACTACGCAGCTCTAACGTGGCTTCGCCACTGCTTAATGGATATCTTAAAGAAGAGTTGTATATGATGCAACCAGAAGGTTTTGTTGATCCAAAAGGTGCCAACAAAGTTTGCAAGCTCCAGCGATCCATTTATGGACTGGTGCAAGCCTCTCGGAGTTGGAATATACGCATTGATGATGTCATCAAAGCATATGGTTTTATACAGACTTTTGGAGAAGCCTGTATTTACAAGAAAGTGAGTGGGAGCTCTATAGCATTTCTGATATTATATGTGGATGACATATTGTTGATTGGAAATGATACTGAATTTCTGAATAGAATAAAAGGATACTTGAATAAGATTTTTTCAATGAAAGACCTCGGTGAAGCTACTTATATATTGGGCATCAAGATCTATAGAGATAGATCAAGACGCTTAATTAGACTTTCACAAAGCACATACCTTGAGAAAGTTTTGAAGAAGTTCAAAATGGACCAGTCAAAGAAAGGGTTCTTGCCTGTGTTACAAGGTGTGAAGTTGAGTCAGACTCAATGTCCGACCACTGCAGAAGATAGAGAGAAAATTAAAGTCATTCCCTATGCCTCAGCCATAGGTTCTATCATGTATGCAATGTTGTGTACCAGACCTGATGTGTGCCTTGCTATTAGTTTAATAAGGAGGTACCAAAGTAATGCAGGAGTGGATCACTAGACGGCGGTCAAGAACATCCTAAAATACCTAAAAAGGACTAAGGATATGTTTCTCGTTTATGGAGGTGACAAAAGCTCGTCGTAAACGGCTACGTCGATGCAAGCTTTGACACTGATCCGGATGACTCTAAGTCACAAACCGGATACGTATTTATATTGAATGGTGGAGCTGTCAGTTGATGCAGTTCCAAGCAGAGCGTCGTGGCGGGATCTACGTGTGAAGTGGAGTACATAGCTGCTTCGGAAGCAGCAAATGAAGGAGTCTGGATGAAGGAGTTCATATCCAATCTAGGTGTCATAACTAGTGCATCGGTTCCAATGAAAATCATTTGTGACAATACTGGTGCAATTGCCTTGGCAAATGAATCCAGATTTCACAAAAGAACTAAGCACACCAAGAGACACTTCAATTCCATCCGCGATCAAGTCAAGGAGGGAGACATAGAGATTTGCAAGATGCATGCGAATCTGAATGTTGCAGACCCGTTGACTAAGCCTCTCTCATGAGCAAAACATGATGAGCACCAAGACTCCATGGGTGTTAGAATCATTACTATGTAATCTAGATTATTGACTCTAGTGCAAGTGCAAGACTAAAGGAAATATGCCCTAGAGGCAATAATAAAGTTGTTATTTATATTTCCTTATATCATGATAAATGTTTATTATTCATGCTAGAATTGTATTAACCGGAAACTAAGTACATGTGTGGATACATAGACAAACAGAGTGTCCCTAGTACGCCTCTACTTGACTAGCTCATTAATCAAAGATGCTTAAGTTTCCTAGCCATAGACATGCGTTGTCATTTGATGAACGGGATCACATCATTAGAGAATGATGTGATGGACAAGACCCATCCGTTAGCTTAGCATAATGATCGTTTAGTTTTTCTGCTATTGCTTTCTTCATGACTTATACATGTTCCTCAGACTATGAGATTATGCAACTCCCGGATACCGAAGGAAAACCTTGTGTGCTATAAAACGTCACAACTTAACTGGGTGATTATAAAGATGCTCTACAGGTGTCTCCGATGGTGTTTGTTGAGTTGGCATAGATCGAGATTAGGATTTGTCAGTCTGTGTATCGGAGAGGTATCTCTGGGCCCTCTCGGTAATGCACATCACGATGAGCCTTGCAAGCAATGTGACTAATGAGTTAGTCACGGGATGATGCATTATGGAACAAGTAAAGAGAGTTGCAGATGACGAGATTGAACTAGGTTTGATGATACCGACGATCGAATCTCGGGCATGTAACATACCGATGACAAAGGGAACAACGTATGTTGTTATGCGGTTTGGCTATAAAGATCTTCGAAGAATATGTAGGAGCCAATATGAGCATACAGGTTCCGCTATTGGTTATTGACCAGAGATGTGTCTCGGTCATGTCTACATAGTTCTCGAACCCGTAGGGTCCGCACGCTTAACGTTCGATGACGATTTGTATTATGAGTTTCATGTTTTGATGAACCAAAGTTTGTTCGGAGTCCTGGATGAGATCATGGACATGACGGGGAACCTCTAAATGTTCGAGACATAAAGATTCATATATTGTAAGGCTACATTCAGACACCGGAATGGTTCGGGTCGTTTCAGATAAGTTTCGGAGTACCGGGGGTTACCAGAACCCCCGTGACGAAGACATGTACCTAGGGTAGGATCATAGGCCTGACCTAGACACCCTCCCGAAGGACATTGGCCTAAAGTCGTAAGCATTCGAGGGATACCATCATTCACTCGACCATAAACACTTCACTCGGAAGATTCAAGTTCACTCCCGAAGGACATTGGCCTAAAGTCGTAAGCATTCGAGGGATACCATCATTGGTTCTAAGTGAGGGTCCATTCCCAGCAATGTGTTCTTAGAGCATCTTCACACACCATCAGTCCAGGAAGATCCCTTCACGGAAGAGCCCCCGCAACCTAAGAGTTCCACTGATCCGACTAAAGTTGAAGTCCCAGCTGTGGTCGACCTAGTCATGGAAGTTTGGGTCATCATTCCTGATTGGACTGTACCGTACATCGCATATATTCTCAGGAAAGAGCTGCCAGAAGACAAAAATGAAGCGCGACAGAACGTCCGTTGATCCAAAGCCTTCACCGTGATAAGCGGTCGACTGTACAGAGAAAGTGTGACTGGAGTTGCTCAACGATGCATTACCCCAAAAGAACGTTGAATGATCCTCAATGATATCCACTCGGGGACCTGTGGTCACCATGCGTCCTCATGGACAATCGTGGCCAAAGCATACCGAGCAGGTTTTTACTGGCCGCGAGCAAATGAAATGGAAAAGGAAATAGTCGACAAATGTGAACGTTGCCAGTTCTACTCCAACATGTCTCACAAACCTGCCTCAGCCCTGAAGACCATTCCACTCGTCTGGCCATTTGCCGTTTGGGGGTTGGATATGGCTGGACCCTTGAGGACTGGCAGAAGTGGCTTCACTCACCTACTTGTTGCAGTCGACAAGTTCACTAAATGCATTGAAGCCAAGCCCATCAAAAGCCTTGATTCGAGCACTGCCGTCAGCTTCGTCAGGGGGCTAACATTCAGGTTTGGAGTCCCGCACATCATCATCACAGACAATGGATCAAACTTTGATTCAGATGAATTCAGAGCTTTCTGTGATTGCCAAGGCACTCGGGTTGATTATGCTTCAGTCGCTCACCCGCAGTCGAACGGACAAGCAGAAAGAGCAAATGGTTTGATCCTCCAATGATTGAAGCCCAGGCTGATGCGAGATCTCAAGCATGCGGCTGGCACTTGGGTAGATGAGTTACCATCAGTACTGTGGGGCCTGAGGACAACGCCAAATCGGTCGACTGGTCGGACTCCCTTCTTCCTGGTCTATGGAGCCGAAGCCATACTCCCGACTGATTTGCTTCATGATGCCCCGCGAGTGGAACTCTTCTCAGAAGCCGAAGCAGTACAAGCCCTTCAAGATGTTGTTGACCTTCTAGAAGAGGAAAGAGAGATGGTGCTGATCCGGTCGACCATCTATTGATAAGCGGTTTTTAGCAAGGTATTCTCTGCAAGCACTGAAATAATAGGTAACAAATAGTTTTGTGATAGGATAATATGTAACGAGCAACAAGTAACAAAACTAAATAAAGTGCAGCAAGGTGGCCCAATCCTCTTTGTAGCAAAGGACAAGCCTGGACAAACTCTTATATGATGTAAAGCGCTCCCGAGGACACATGGGAATATCATCAAGCTAGGTTTCATCACGTTCATATGATTCACATTCGGTACTTTTGATAATTTGGTATGTGGGTGGACCGGTGCTTGGGTTCTGCCCTTACTTGGACAAGCATCCCACTTATGATTAACCTCTATTGCAAGCATCTGCAACTACAACAAAAGTATTAAGGTAAACCTAAGCATAGCATGAAACATATGGATCCAAATCAACCCCTTACGAAGCAACGCATAAACTAGGTTTTAAGCTTCTGTCACTCTAGCAACCCATCGTCTACTTATTACTTCCCAATGCCTTCCTCTAGGCCCAAATAATGGTGAAGTGTCATGTAGTCGACGTTCACATAACACCAGTAGAGGAGAGACAACATACATCTCATCAAAATATTGAACGAATACCAAATTCACATGACTACTAATAGCAACACTTCTCCCATGTCCTCAGGAACAAACGTAACTACTCACAAAGCATATTCATGTTCATAATCAGAGGGGTGTTAATATGCATATAGGATCTGAACATATGATCTTCCACCAAATAAACTAACTAGCATCAACTACAAGGAGTAATTAACACTACTAGCAACCCATAGGTACCAATCCCAGACTTGGAAACAAGAATTGGATACAAGAGATGAACTAGGGTTTTGAGAGGAGATGGTGCTGGTGAAGATGTTGATGGAGATTGCCCTCTCCCGATGAGAGGAGCGTTGGTGATGACGATGGCGATGATTTCCCCCTCCCGGAGGGAAGTTTCCCCGGCAGAACAGCTCCGCCAGGGCCCTAGATTGGTTTCACCAAGGTTCCACCTCGTGGCGGCGGAGTCTCGTCCAGAAAGATGGCTTATGATTTTTTCCTCATCGAAAGACTCCATATAGCAGCAGATGGCCATCGAAGGGCCACCAGGGGGCCCATGAGGTAGGGGGCGCGCCCAGGGGGGTCGGGCGCGCCCCCACCCTCGTGGGCAGGGTGTGGCCCCCCTGGTGAACTTCTTGCGCTCAGTATTTTTTATATATTCTGAAAATGATTTCCGTGAAGTTTCAGGACTTTTGGAGCTGTGCAGAATAGGTCTCTAATATTTGCTCCTTTTCCAGCCAGAATCCCAGCTGCCGGCATTCTCCCTCTTTATGTAAACCTTGTAAAATAAGACAGAATAGGCATAAGTATTGTGACATAATGTGTAATAACAGCCCATAATGCAATAAATATCGATATAAAAGCATGATGCAAAATGGATGTATCAACTCCCCCAAGCTTAGACCTCGCTTGTCCTCAAGCGAAAGCCGAAATCGAGAAACATGTCCACATGTTTAGAGATAGAGGTGCCAATAAAAATAAAATATAGACATGAGGGCATCATGATCATTCTTAGAACAACAACTTATATAATTTTTGTCATATGATCTCTTATGCTAGAGTAACAATTCAATCACAATTTCAAGTATGAATCATAAACTTCATTGAAAACTAACAAACTATAATCTCAGTCATTGGAGCAATTGCAATTTATTATAACATAGGAAAGAGTCAATATAAGAGCTTTTCAGCAAGTCCACATACTCAACTATCATATAGTCTTTCACAATTGCTAACACTCACGCAATACTTATGGGTATGGAGTTTTAATCGGTCACAGAGAAAGATAGGGGCTTATGGTTTTGCCTCCCAACGTTTTACCTCAAGGGTAATGTCAACAATCATAGTTCATGAAAACTCACATCCAATTAGCCATATATACCAGGATCTTTCCAACATGTTGTGCTTGCCAAAAGATAAAATGTAAAAAGGAAAGGTGAAGATCACCATGAATCTTATGTAAGGTAGGAGATAAAGGTAAAAGATAGGCCCTTCGCAGAGGGAAGCAGAGGTTGTCATGCGCTTTCATGGTTGGATGCACAAAATCTTAATGCGAAAGAACGTCACTTTATATTGCCACTTGTGATATGGACCTTTATTACGCAGTCCGTCGCTTTTATTTCTTCTATATCACACGATCGTATAAAGCTTATTTTCTGCCACACTAATAAGCCATACATATTTAGAGAGAAATTTTTATTGCTTGCACTAATGACAACTTACTTGGAGGATCTTACTCAATCCATAGGTAGGTATGGTGGACTCTCATGGCAAAACTGGTTTAAGGGTGTTTGGAAGCACAAGTAGTATCTCTACTTACTGCAGAGAATTTGGCTAGCATGAGGGGGAAAGGCAAGCTCAATCATGTTGGATGATCCATGACAATATAATTTATCTCAGATGTAAGAAAACATAACCCATTATGTTGTCTTCCTTGTCCAACGTCAACTCTTTAGCATGCCATATTTTAATGAGTGCTCACAATCATAAAAGATGTCCAATATAGTATATTTATATGTGAAGACCTCTCTTTCTTTATTACCTCATATTAATTGCAATGATGACCAAAACTATGTTTGTCAACTCCCAACAACTTTTATTCATCATACTTTTATATGTGAGCTCATTACTCTCCAGAAGATCTATATGATCTCTTTTATTCTTTTTATTCTTTCTCTTTTGTTTTATTCACTTAAGATCATGGCAAAATAATCAAGCCCTTGACTCAACACTAATCTTTATTATATATAGCTCACGGACTCGATTACATAGAAGGATCATAAAGCAAAACTCACAACTAGATCATACTAAGAACTTTTATTCTACTAGATCAAAATATTATCAAAAGGATCGAACTAAGAAAAGCGGTAAAGATAAAATTTATGTGATACGATACTGGGGCACTCCCCCAAGCTTGGTAGTTGCCAAGGGGAGTGCCATACCCATGTGATTATGTCTCTCTTTTCGGGGATGGTGATGTGATATTCTTGGCGATGATGCCCCTTAGGATACGAGTTTCCTCCTCGAGCTTATTGACTTGCTGCTTGAGGTCCATTATTTCCTTTTGAAGCTTTCCTGTAACTGCCAAAGCTCCCTGCACCCAAGGGTGCTGCATAGCTGTGGGAGAACCAGTGACACTCTTTTTCATATTCTCATAAGAAAGAAATCTAACATTGGAAGGGATAACCGAGTTTGGAATAGCCGACCTCTGCAGTTCCCCCATTGTGAATCCAGCTCGAAAGCGAGAAGTGACTTCTTGATCCTCCTCCATGGCATCTATTCTCTTCAAATCAGCCTCCATCTCTTCCTTCGTTACTAGCCCAAAGTGGTCAACATTGTTGTTTGTCATTGATCTCGGTGCCGGATGAGACACCAGGCTCTCTCCGACTAACTCTTGCGAAGACATCTTGCTCTAATCTGCAGCAACAACAACTCGAAACACAAACAGAGGATAATTGTGTGATACGGGAGTCAAAACCTCCGGGAGATTATATAATGAATTTTTACTGACCAAAATACGTGATGTGTAAGAAAACGGAGTTTGGAGAGCACACGAGGTGCCCACGAGGTAGGGGGGCGCGCCCAGGGGGGTAGGGCGCGCCCTCCTCCCTCGTGTCCTTTCCGGACTGCTTCTTATTTTTCTATTTTTCTAAATATTCCAAAATGGAAGAAAATTGCCATTAGAACTGTTTTGGAGTCGGTTTACTTACCGTACCACATACCTATTCCTTTTCGGAGTCTGAAACGTTCCGAAAAGTGTCCTTTATATATTCCTTCAGGGTTACAGTTTCAATAACATTGGTTTCAACATTTATAGGATTACCTAAGATATAATGTTTAATTCTTTGACCGTTCACCACCTTCGGATTTGTGCCTTCGAAGTTGTTGATTTTTATGGCACCGGAACGATAGACCTCCTCGATAACGTAGGGACCTTCCCAATTAGAGAGAAGTTTTCCTGCAAAAAAAATCTGAAACAAGGGTTGTATAATAATACATAATCACCTACATTAAACTCACGCTTTTGTATTCTTTTGTGATGCCATCTTTTGAATTTTTCTTTAAACAACTTGGCATTTTCGTAGGCTTGGGTTCTCCATTCATCAAGTGAGCTAATGTCAAATAACCTCTCTCACCAGCAAGTTTGAAATCATAATTGAGCTCTTTAATAGCCCAATAAGCCTTATGTTCTAGTTCGAGAGGTAGGTGACATGCTTTTCCATAAACCATTTTATACAGAGACATACCCATAGGATTTTTATATGCAGTTCTATAGGCCCATAATGCATCATCAAGTTTCTTGGACCAATTCTTTCTAGATCTATTAACAGTCTTTTGCAAAATTAATTTGAGTTCTCCATTGCTCAATTCTACTTGACCACTAGACTGTGGGTGATAAGGATATGCAATTCTATGATTAACATCATACTTAGCAAGCATTTTATGGAAAGCACCATGAATAAAATGTGAACCACCATCAGTCATTAAATATTTAGGGACTCCAAACCTTGGAAAAATAACTTTTTAAGCATCTTAATAGAGGTGTTATGATCAGCACTACTAGTTGGAATAGCTCCTACCCACTTAGCAACGTAACCAACAGCAACTAAAATATTTGTGTAACCATTGGAGGCAGGAAAAGGTCCCATATAATCAAAGCCCCAAACATCAAATGGTTCAATAACAAGTGAATAATTCATAGGCATTTCTTGGCGTCTACTAATATTACCAATTCTTTGACATTCATCACAAGATAAGACAAACTTACGGGCATCCTTGAAGAGAGTAGGCCAATAAAAACCGGATTACAATACCTTATGTGCAGTTCTATCTCCAGCGTGGTTTCCTCCATAAGCCTCGGAGTGACACTTGCGTAGGATCTGTTCCTGTTCATGCTCAGGTACACAACGTCTAATAACACCATCTACTCCTTCTTTATAAAGATGTGGGTCATCCCAAAAGTAATGTTTCAAATCATAGAAAAACTTTTTCTTTTGGTGGTATAAATTTAGCAACAATGTAATTAGCATAATCAGCATACCATGGAGCAGTATGAGAAGCATTTATGACATTTAATTGTTCATTAGGAAAGCTATCATCAATAGGTAGTGGGTCATCAAGCACATTTTCTAACCTAGACAAGTTGTCTGCAATGGGGTTCTCAGCTCCCTTTCTATCAATAATATGCAAATCAAATTCTTGTAGCAAGAGAACCCATCTAATAAGTCTAGGCTTAGCATCTTTCTTTTCCATAAGATATTTAATAGCAGCATGATCCGTGTGAATAGTTACTTTAGAATCAACAATATAAGGTCTGAACTTATCACAAGCAAATACAATTGCTAAGAATTCTTTTTCAGTAGTAGCATAATTTCTCTGAGCATTGTCTAGAGTTTTACTAGCATATTGAATAACATTTAATTTCTTATCAACTCTTTGCCCTAGAACAGCACCTACAGCATAATCACTAGCATCACACATAATTTCAATGGGTAAATTCCAATCAGGTGACTGAACAATAGGTGCAAAGACTAATGCTTTCTTAAGTATTTCAAATGCTTCTACGCAATCATCATCAAAGACAAATGGTATATCTTTTTGTAATAAATTAGTCAGAGGCCGAGAAATTTTTGAGAAGTCCTTAATGAACCTCTTATAAAAACCGGCATGACCAAAGAAACTTCTTATACCTTTGATATCCTTGGGACATGGCATCTTTTCAATAGCATCAACCTTGGCTTTATCAACCTCAATATCTCTTTCAGAAACTTTATGCCCCAAGACAATACCTTCATTAATCATAAAGTGGCACTTTTCCCCATGCAAGACCAGATTAGTTTCTTCACATCTCTGCAAAACTCGGTCAAGGTTGCTTAAGCAATCATCAAAAGAGGATCCATAGACGGAAAAATCGTCCATGAAAACCTCAAAAATCTTTTCACAAAAGTCAGAGAATATAGCCATCATGCATCTTTGAAAGGTAGCAGGTGCATTAGGCATACATCTATAAGCAAAAGTACCGAAAGGGCAAGTAAAAGTAGTCTTTGATTGATCATTGGCTGACACAGGTATTTGAGAGAAACCACAATAACCATCCAGAAAGCAAAAATGTGTATGTTTGGATAATCTTTCTAGCATTTGATTGATAAAAGGTAAGGGGTAATGATCTTTTTTAGTAGCTTTATTTAATTTGTGGAAATCAATTACCATCCTATAACCTGTAATAATTCTTTGCGGGATCAACTCATCTTTGTCATTAGGAACGATAGTAATACCTCCCTTCTTAGGGACACAATGGACATGACTGACCCACTGACTATCAGCAACTAGATAAATTATACTTGCCTCAAGAAGCTTTAGTATTTCCTTTCTTACCACTTCCTTCATCTTAGGATTCAGCCGTCGTTGATGATCACGAACTGGTTTGGCATCTTCCTCCAAATTTATTTTGTGTTGACACAGAGTGGGACTAATGCCCTTAAGATCATCAAGAGTATATCCAATAGCAGCACGATGCTTCTTCAGAGTTTTCAGTAATCTCTCTTCTTCATGCTCTGAAAGGTTAGCACTAATAATAACATGATATATCTTTTTCTCATCATGATAAGCATATTTAAGAGTATCATGTAACGGTTTAAGCTCAAACACGGGATCACCATTGGGTGGAGGAGGATCCCCTAGGATTTCAACAGGCAAATTGTGTTTCAGGATGGGTTCCTTTTTAAAGAATACTTCATCTATTTCTCTTCTTTCATTCATAAACATATCATTTTCATGGTCTAGCAAATATTGTTCTAAAGGATCACTAGGAGGTACGGCAATAGAAGCAAGACCAATAATTTCATCTTTACTAGGCAATTCCTCTTCACGGTGTTGTCTACGAAATTTAGAGAAATTAAATTCATGAGACATATCACCTAGGGTTAATTGGATAAATGCCACTCCAATTCTGGTGATTCAGAAAAATGCCACTCCAATTTGCAAACTTCGAAAAATGCCACTCCAATTCTCGGATACATCTGTCGATGCCACTCCGGCCTTTTGAGCTGGTTTTTTAAGAAAAAACGCTGACGTATACGCCCTGTATTTTCCGTCGGACAGAAATGCCCCTGCATCCATCTGTCCAGCCCGTGCGTATCTTCTTCCCCTTGCTACTCTCCCTGTTTCCGCTCCTCTCTCGCCAAGAACGCTAGCCGCCGCCGCCGTGCTGCTGCTGTTGCTCCACATCCAGGCCGAGCCCCTCCTGCTACACATCCCCGGCCACGACCCTGCTGCCCCACACCGTCCGCCGTGCCCTGCTGCTCCGCATCTCGTCCCGCCGCCCTGTTGCTTCTCACCGCCGGGCAGGAGTCCCAGCCGGCACGCCGCACCCCAACTGCCTTTCCAATCCGGCACCACAACTCCCCTCCCCCTGCACTATCTCCTGTGGTCCTTTCGCCGGAGCTCGCTGCCAGCCTCTTCTTTCCTCACTCCCCCCTGCCTCAGCTTCCTGTACTCCATCCGCCATGGCAAGGAGAGCTGTCGGGGCCATTGGAGGTGGAGGATGCAGCTCGTCGTTGTTATTTAGATGATCTGAAGAGTAAGAAGAAAGAGAAGATTGCAGGTGGCCTTGTTGAATTTAAGAGGAAGAAAAATGATGCAGGCTGCTTGTCTTTGAACGAACTGAAGATTGCTGAATGAAGATTGCACAATGGAAGATCGAAGAGCTGAAGATTGATAGTGCAAAAATATGTGTGTTGTAAACAGACTGAGAATGCAAAAATGTATGTCTGATGTGCAGATTTAAGCAGAAAAATGATGAGATCATGCTTGTAATGTGTGGATATCTAGTGGCTGTACTGAAAAAGATGTAACATTTCTATGAGTAATGAAGAATGTGTTATTTTCCTGTGCAGAAGAAGCATGATTGTACTGTGTAGAGGAAGCATGAAGTTAGTGGGAAAAATGAACATGACCTCGGCCGAAATACATATAATTTGCATCAGATGACAGGTCATAATATTTTGCATCAATAGAAGATGAACCAAAATAGTCTTAAAGCTCCGGTTTGAGCATCAACAGTAGATGAACCAAAATAGCTAAGCTCCAGTTTAAGCAACACACATCAGGCTCTAGTTTGGCCATCAGGCTCTAGTTTGAGCATCACACACACATACACACACACACACACACACACACACAAGTTCAACCTCTAGTTTGAGCATCACACGCATACAAGTTCCAGCTCCAGTTTGCGCATCACACACACATACATGGTCCAGTTCAAGCAAATTCATCCCCCAAGCCAATAAAGAAGATTTTTCTTGGTTCCTAGAGTTGGCTTGAGAACAGCATCACTGGTAGATGGTGTAACAAACTGCAGTTTTTTGCTCTTCTTCCCTGCAGTTTTCTCCTTTCTAGTACCTTCACTTTGCTTGCCTTTCCCCTTGACTGGAGTCTTCTTCTTGACCGGTGTCTTCTTCTTCTTAACCGGTGTCTTCTTCTTGACCGGCGTCTTTTTCTTCTTGACCGGTGTCTTCTTCTTGACCGGTGTCGTCTTCTCCTTGACCGGCGTCTTCTTGACCGGTGTCATCTTTTTAGCTGGCGTCTTCTTCTTGATCGGCGTCGTCTTCTCCTTGACCGGCGTTGTTTTCTCCTTGACCGGTGTCGTCTTTTTAGCCGGCGTCTTCTTCTTGACCGGAGTCTTCTGCCTCCAGGTACATTAAGAGCAAATGTCGGAACTAAGTATTGTGTGTTCATAAATATAATTTGTGGTAAAAGAATGAACATAAGTTAGTATTATACCTTTTATAATTTGCTATAGGTTTGTCATCTTCCACAACTTCCTCCTCGGCTGCAGTAGCATCTCTCTTTCTGCATGATAGAAAAAGGTGAAATGGTTTAGCAACATGAACCCATTTGACATAAACAAATTTTGTAAGTACAATGGCACCTTTTAGTAGGAGTGTGCTCCATTGGTGGTGGTTCTGCAATAACTAAAGGAGGGAGATTGCAAGTTTTTGCAAAGTGGCCATTTCGACCACATTTTTTGCATTTAACCACTTTTCTTCCTGGGTCTTCAAGAAATCCTCTAATTCTTTGAACCCTGGGCCTTCCAGGTGGCCTTTTCTCTTGTATAGGTGGGTAAACAAGGAATCCAAGGTCAACTTGCTCCCATTGTGTCCTATCAGTCATGGTTGGCAGTGCCCCAGCATAAGCAGCTCGAAATTTTGCCAAGCTGTAATACTCATCAACAAAGGACTCAATCTTTGCGCCCCTCATTGAACAAATGAAAGTCAATGCATGAATGCAAGGCTGCCCAGAAACTTGAAATTTCCGACAAGAGCATGTTCTCTGTTTTAGATCAACAGTGTGCCTCTGGTCATATGCTTTCACATCATATAGTGTAATCTCTGCCTCATGTTCGGTATTCCACGCCACTTTATGGGGCCCAATTGTTTTACTGACTGCATTGAGCCTCTTGAGAACCTCGGGCAAGATTATGCCGGCCAAATACATACCAACATGCCTCCTCACATTGAACTTCACCATTATTAGCTCTCTAATCCTATCTAGTAGCTCACACAAATTTAGCCCTTTCAAGTCTTTGATCTGCTGGTTAAAACTTTCAGAAATGTTGTTAGTGAGATAATCAACCTTGCTATCCACACCAAAGGCACACCTATACCAAATCCTATTGTGGTGTTTCTCAAGGTACTCGATAGCACTTGGATCAGCCTCAAATATCTTTTGCATATGCCATCTGAACTTGTGCTCTGTGAATCCCCTAGTAGCTGGGTACAAATGGTCTGTGTACACTTTACCATGGAATTTTTTCATAAAATTTTGGTATAAATGGCGCATACACTCCCTATATTCGCACTCGGGGAATACTTTGTCAACTGCATTTTCTAGTCCCTTGCAAGCATCACTGGAAATTACTAGCCCTGGTGGACATCCTACAGCCCTGCGTAGCTGCTGCATAAACCATACCCAGTTTTCTGTAGTTTCTGAATCAAATACGGCATATGCTACATAATACAACCAGTTGTGTCCATCAACTCCGGTCGCTGATGCTAATTGACCAACATATTTGCCATTCAGTGCAGTTGCATCTACTCCTATGTATGGTCGACATCCAGCTAAGAAACCATCTATGCAGGGTTTGAAAGCTACAAAGACTCTATTGAAATAGTACTTATCTTTTTCCTTGACCAAATCAATCTCAACAATACTACCAGGGCATCTCTTCTCTATCTCTACTTTCCAATTGAACAACAATTGAAAACTATCCTCATATTTACCATGCATTTGTTCCAGAGCTATCTTCATACCTGCCCAAGCTTTGGAATACTTCAGCTTGAAGTTGAAGTCACCCTCCAACTTAGTTTTCGCTGACTTTTCTCCCTCTCCTGGGTTTTTCTTCACCCAATCAACAAGCTTCTCTGCAACCTAACCTTGTGTTGCCATTCTGCTGTCTACAAGCTTTGTAGTAGGGCAATTGTGCTCAGAGGGAATCTTCTTTATCTACACAAAGATGCCATGATTAGTTCGCACACACAAAAACAGGATACATGTAGGATATAATAGTCATAAGAGAAAGGTGAGAAAATGCACAAATAATTACAACATGAGTAAGCATACCATGACAACTTGTTGATCACGCAACCTCGATGCGTGAATGCGCCAAGGGCAACTAGGATATGAGCAATTAGCCATGAATCTAGTAGAATCAGTCCTTACTTTAGCTAGCTCAAAGTCTTTTACCACAGCATGATGTCTTATTGCTTTTCTAAAGGTTACAATGTCAGGAAAAAGAGCCCCCACTTTAATGTCAGCATTATAAGGATCAGTGGCCACATTGTACTGAATAGGCATGTCAGTAACCTCTTCCTCCTGCTGGATAAGATGCTTAACATCAGAGATATCCATATCATCTTCGGCCTCCTCATCTTCAGCTTTCTCATCAGGTGTTGTAGCCAGTGCTTGCACTACGGCAGGTTCAGGAATGCTAACACCTACTAGATGTTCATCATCAACTCCAACATACTCCTCCTCGTTATCAAATGGATCAGTGGAAGGATTTTGAAGTTCTTGTTGTTGGTCAGCATGTGGCACATTAGGCTGGCTTGTACTTCCAACCTCTGATGTGACACTCTCAACTATAGGAGGCGGTGCAGGCTGAGTTGGCGTTGTTGGACAATTAGTAGTGTCGGTCTGGAGGTATACTTGTGCATCATTCGGCTGGATTATATTTGCATAATTTTGAGTGCCCATGACCAATGGATCATCATTAGGCACAACACTAATAGGAACAAAATCTGCAATTTTTGATCCACCATTGAATACACTAGATCCAATTACATCCACCACTACCACACTAAGTGGCACTTTCAGCTCAGCTGCATACATATCAAACATCAAGTAGTGCTGCTCATCATGCAACAGCCTGACATTTTCACCCAACACTTTGTCAAAATATGAAACTGACACCAATTGATTAGTGCCAATGTTCAACTCTAAAGCTAGCTGGCGTGTTAATGCATCAACGCTGAACTTTTCTACGACTACAGTCCATAGCAAATTCCTTCCCTTCACATAAATCTTCCTACCATCAGGACTTCTACAGAAAAAGGCCTCGACAACAATTTATAAATTAAAAGCATTTCTGCCACTGTACCTATGAAAATCATATGGGTAATCAAACATCAACAATTGGGGAAGAACTAAACACACATGCAACAAATCGGTGGAACTTGAGCATTTTTCTACAAACTTATTGAGAATTCGGGGCCGGGGATGACATTGTTGCGGGGTTACTTCGAATCTTCGGCAGTGGCACTCGAGGATGCGCGATTCAAGTGGCCTCCAGCATGGCCATCGCCATGCTCGCTTGCTGGTGGTGGGGCGCTCAACAGCAAGGCGTCGGCTGGGGCTCCTGCCCGGCGGGGGGAGAAGCAGCAGGACGGCGGCACCGGGATGTGGAGCAGTAGGGCGCGGTTGACGGATGTGGAGCAGCAGGGCAGAGGCTCGGGATGCGGGGGAGCAGGGCAGCGGCGGCTAGGGTTCTTGGGAGAGAGGAGGGGAATGAAGAGAGGAACGCGAGGAAGACGATAGGCACGGGGATGGACCGGTGCGTGTTAACCAGATGGATGTAGGGGCATTTCCGTCCGACGGAAAATACAGGGCGTATACGTCAGCGTTTTTTCTTAAAAAACCAGCTCAAAAGGCCGGAGTGGCATCGACAGATGTATCCGAGAATTGGAGTGGCATTTTTCGAAGTTTGCAAATTGGAGTGGCATTTTTCTGAATCACCAAAATTGGAGTGGCATTTATCCAATTAACCCTATCACCTAAACCAATAGTAACAACATCCTTTTTGCAATCTATCTTAGCATTAACAGTGTTCAAGAAGGGTCTACCAAATATAATGGGACAAAAGATATCTTGTGGGGAACCAAGAACAAGAAAATCAGCAGGATATTTAGTTTTCCCACACAAAACTTCAACATCTCTAACAATTCCCATTGGTGAAATAGTATTTCTATTGGCAAGTTTAATTGTGACATCAATATCTTCTAACTCAGCAGGTGCAATATCATGCATAATTTCTCTGTATAAGTCAATAGGTATTGCACTAGCACTAGCACCCATATCACACAAGCCATGATAACAATGATCTCCTATTTTAACAGAAATAATAGGCATGCCTACCACAGGTCTAGGTTTATCTTTAGCACAAGGTTTAGCAATTCTAGCAGTTTCATCACAGAAATAAATAACATGCCCATCAATATTATCAGACAAGAGATCTTTAACAATAGCAATATTAGGTTCAACTTTCACTTGCTCAGGAGGTGTATAAGTTCTAATATTGCTTTTACGAACCAAAGTTGAAGCTTTAGCATGATCTTTTATCCTAACAGGAAAATGTGGTTTGTCAACATAAGCAGCAGGAACAATAGGATCATTATAAGTGATAGTCTTTTCTTTAACTTTAATAGGTGCAGCTACTTTTACTTCTATGGGAGGATGATATTTAAACCACTTCTCCCTCGGGAGACCAACATGAGTAGCAAAAGATTCACAGAAAGAAGCTACTATCTCAGAGTCAAGTCCATATTTAGTGCTAAATTTACGGAAAACATCGGTATCCATAAAAGATTTGACACAATCATATTTAGGTGTCATACCTGACTCCTTACCTTCGTTGAGGTCCCAATCTTCAGAGTTGCATTTAATTCTTTCCAATAATTCCCATTTGAATTCAATAGTCTTCGTCATAAAAGAGCCAACACAAGAAGTATCGAGCATGGTGCGATTGTTATCAGAAAGCCAAGTATATAAATTTTGAATAATCATTTCTCTTGAGAGCTCATGATTGGGGAATGAATATAACATTGATTTAAGCCTCCCCCAAGCTTGAGCGATGCTTTCTCGTTTGCGAGGCCAGAAATTATATATCTAATTGCGATCATGATGAACAAGATGCATAGGATAAAACTTCTGATGAAATTCCAATTTCAATCGTTTGTAGTTCCATGACCCCGTATCATCACATAGCCTATACCATGTCAATGCATCTTCCTTCAAAGATAAAGGGAATACCTTCTTCTTAATAACATCTCCGGGTACACCTGCAAGCTTAAATAATCCACAAACTACATTCACATATATTAAGTGCTCAACAGGATGCGTTGTTCCATTTCCTGCAAAAGGATTAGCTAGCAGTTTTTTCTGTCATACCCGAAGGAATTTCAAAGCAGACATTTTCATTTTTAGTAGGTTCAGTAGGTTGAGGAGCAACTCTTTGCTCTACTGGTCGGGGTGAAGATACCCCGAACAAGCCCCTCAGAGGATTACTTTCCATAGTAACAGGTGACAGTAAATTTCAGCACACTATATAATTTTTTCCTTACCAAATGCCACCTAGCAAAGGCGCTTCACTCCCCGGCAACGGCGCCAGAAAAGAGTCTTGATGACCCACAAGTATAGGGGATCTATCATAGTCATTTCGATAAGTAAGAGTGTCGAACCCAACGAGGAGCAGAAGGAAATGATAAGCGGTTTTCAGCAAGGTATTCTCTGCAAGCACTGAAATAATAGGTAACAGATAGTTTTGTGATAGGATAATTTGTAACGAGCAACAAGTAACAAAAGTAAATAAAGTGCAGCAAGGTGGCCCAATCCTTTTTGTAGCAAAGGACAAGCCTGGACAAACTCTTATATGATGTAAAGCGCTCCTGATGACACATGTGAATATCGTCAAGCTAGGTTTCATCACGTTCATATGATTCGCGTTCGGCACTTTGATAATTTGGTATGTGGGTGGACCGGTGCTTGGGTGCTGCCCTTACTTGGACAAGCATCCCACTTATGATTAACATCTATTGCAAGCATCCGCAACTACAACAAAAGTATTAAGGTAAACCTAACCATAGCATGAAACATATGGATCCAAATCAGCCCCTTACGAAGCAACACATAAACTAGGGTTTAAGCTTCTATCACTCTAGCAACCCATCATCTACTTATTACTTGCCAATGCCTTCCTCTAGGCCCAAATAATGGTGAAGTGTCATGTAGTCGACGTTCACATAACACCACTAGAGGAGAGACAACATACATCTCATCAAAATATCGAACGAATACCAAATTCACATGACTACTAATAGCAAGACTTCTCCCATGTCCTCAGGAACAAACGTACTACTCACAAAGCATATTCATGTTGATAATCAGAGGGGTATTAATATGCATATAGGATCTGAACATATGATCTTCCACCAAATAAACCAACTAGCATCAACTACAAGGAGTAATTAACACTACTAGCAACCCACAGGTACCAATCCCGGACTTGGAAACAAGAATTGGATACAAGAGATGAACTAGGGTTTTGAGAGGAGATGGTGCTGGTGAAGATGTTGATGGAGATTGCCCTCTCCCAATGATAGGAGGGTTGGTGATGACGATGGCGATGATTTCCCCCTCCCGGAGGGAAGTTTCCGCCGCAGAACAGCTCCGCCAGAGCCCTAGATTGGTTCTGCCAAGGTTCCGCCTCGTGGCGGCGGAGTCTTGTCCGGAAAGATGGCTTATGATTTTTTCCTCATCGAAAGACTCCATATAGAAGAACATGGCCATCAGAGGGCCACCAGGGGGCCCACGAGGTAGGGGGGCGCGCCTAGGGGGTACGGCGCGCCCCCACCCTCGTGGGGAGGGTGTGGCCCCCCTGGTGAACTTCTTGCGGTCAGTATTTTTTTATATATTCTGAAAATGACTTCCATGAAGTTTCAGGACTTTTGGAGCTGTGCAGAATAGGTCTCTAATATTTGCTCCTTTTCCAGCCCAGAATCCCAGCTGCTGGTATTCTCCCTCTGTATGTAAACCTTGTAAAATAAGAGAGAATAGGCATAAGTATTGTGACATAATGTGTAATAACAGCCCATAATGCAATAAATATCGATATAAAAGCATGATGCAAAATGGACGTATCACTATCAACAAGATCTGCGGCGTTTTCATGCCAGAAACGTCAAGGATCGAGCATTTCAGGAAGGAGACCTAGTCCTCCGAGTGGACCAGCAACGTCCACACAAGCTCGCCCCTGCTCGGGAAGGCCCCTTCATCATCACCAAAGTGCTCCACAACGGTGCATATCACTTGTGACGAAGCTATGTACCTATGGTAGGGTCATGGATCTGTCCAAGATACCCTCCCCAAGGTAACCTCTAAAAGGACCAGAAGCAGTCGAAGAAAAATCATCATCCACTCGACCATAAAGCTATGTTCCACTCGACAGTCTTGAAGACACTCGATGATACAAGAAACACTTGGAGTGTAGAAGGCCTAACGTCACTCAGGATGACAACGGTCGATCATTCACTCTGTAACCTTAAAGATCATTTATATCTCTTTATTACTAGTGTTACCAGTAATGCCCTGCCTTAATGTACATTGAACCCTTTGTGACGTGGGCTGGCTGGGGTCCTGGCGCACTCTATATAAGCCACCCCCTCCTCCAGGACAAGGGTTCGCACCCCTGTAACACATACGCGCATAATCCAGTCGACCACCTTCGGGCTCCGAGATGTAGGGCTGTTACTTCCTCCGAGAAGGGCCCGAACTCGTAAAACTCGCGTGTACAACTCCTCCATAGCTAGGATCTTGCCTCTACATTCCTACCCCCATTCTACTGTCATACTTAGAACCACGACAGTTGGCGCCCACCATGGGGCAGGTGTCTTAGCGACTTTTTGGAGAAGTTGCAATTTTTCCGATCCCCTTCATCATGGTTTCAGGCGGAGGTTTGGCTGAGGGCTGCGAGATCCGTCTCGGTGCACTCGTGTTTGTCGCCGACGACTCCGCTTGGATTCAGGAGGCTCCACTCAACATCGACGCACTCCTCGTCCGCGGGGCAACGCACTTTCGCGCGTGTGTCCGTGGTGTCCTCCTGCGGTAGCCGTCAACCCAGTATCAGTCGACTCCTACGGCTTCGCCCTCCCTGCGACCCGCCGGAGCAAACGTTCTGGTCGATCGAGGCTTCAGCGGTGGGTGAAGCATGCGGTGGCTCGTCAGTCGGCCACCCCTCAAGTCGCGGCAATCGAGCCCGACGAAACCCTCTACGGCCTGTTCGATCTGTCGACTGGCTCCATAGAGACTGCATCCGAGTGCGATAGCAGCGACCCCACGGCAGAAGTTTTGATGGTCAATGGACCGCGTAGTCCTCCTGGCTTCATCCGTGAAGACGGAGGCGATGGGGGCGGCGATCCGTCGCGTATTCATGAAGATTACCGCCTCAACCCCTCTCCTCGCAGCGGAGAGAAGAACTTCGCCGCCGGAACATGGATGCACTTCACACTCCTATCGTTGGAGAAACCCCTGAGGCCCAGGCCTTGGAGGAAGCGCGCCTGGACAACTTGGCTGAGAGCATTTGACTAGAGAATCTCGAGCGCGCACTCGATGAGTGTGCTCGACAGCGTGCCCCTGAATCCAGTCGACATCAACTCTTTCCGCCTCCGACTCAGGTATACGGAACTCCGATCCAGAATCTCGCAGCTGCAGCCCGGATAGCGGAGTCGATCCAACCTTCCCAGTCAGAAGCTGGTCGAGGTCTGGTGCAGATCTGAGCTTTGCTCCGTGTGGCAGGGGAGCAGAATACAGCAGTATCTCAGTCGCGGAATAGGATCCATAGCAAGTCCGTGGTTGCAGACACAGTTCAGTCGGCTCATAGCCCAAGATCGCCCCCGAGGTGTGAGGGACGTGGAGACCAATGGGATCAGTACAGAAACCGTGGGAAGTATGACCATCGAGTCGATCGCGATGATCGTCGTCGAGTGCCCACACCTCCTCCAAGGAGTGGGTCATACGTGCCTCGGCAACATGATGACAGGCGCCCTCAAAGTATGGGGCGAGGGATTCCAGTCGACCCTAGAGAGCCGGGCTTTGATGCGAGATCTATTCTCGTTCAGGGCTTGGTCGACAGAAACAGAGCTCACCGAGAGGGTCATGACAGAGATCTACCAACTAGCAGCAAAATGCATGTCTTAGGTCCGGAGTGCTTCAGCAGAGCCATCAGGTCTGCAGTGATTCCCCCCAACTTCAGGTTGGCGACTGGAGTCAGTAAGTTCACTGGTGATTCCAAGCCTGATACTTGGCTTGAAGACTACCGAGTGGCTGTCCAGGTTGGTGGCGGCAATGATGAAGTGGCCATGAAACACCTTCCTTTGACGCTGGAGGGCTCAACTAGAGCATGGCTGAATCAGTTAGCACCAAGCAGTATTTATACTTGGGAAGATCTTGCCCGAGTATTTGTCAAAACATTCGAAGGTACTTGCAAACGGCCGGCAGGGCTGACCGAATTACAGTGTTGCGTTCAGAAACCGAATGAGTCTTTGAGGGATTATATCCAGAGATGGATCACATTGCATCACACGGTGGAGAATGTGTCTGATCATCAGGCAATTTGTGCCTTTAAAGAAGGCGTCAAGTATCGGGAGTTGAATATGAAATTTGGTCGGACAGGAGATATGACCCTCACTCGGATGATGGAAATTGCCACCAAATATGCCAACGGTGAAGAAGAAGACCGACTCCGGAGTGGCAAGCACAAAACAGTCGCCCATGAAACCGGAGGAGGAAACTCCAGTCGGAAGCAGAAGCGCAAAGCCGAGCCAGCTGCTCCTGGTGAAGCCTTAGCCGTGACTCAAGGAAAGTTCAAGAGGAAGCCCAAGGGACCGTGGAACCCCAAGAAAGTAAAAGATCAAGATGGAAATGATGTGCTGGATTTGCCATGCCACATCCACACCAAAAAAGATGAAGAGGGTAATTTCATTTACCCGAAGCATACCACTTGGCAATGTCGACTCCTAATCCAACAATTCCGAGAGAAACAGCCCAAGGAAAAGGAGAAAGAAGCAGACAAGGTTGAGGATGAGGAAGAGGATGACGATGGTTATCCCCATGTGAATTCCACTCTGATGATTTTCGCTGACGTTGAGAGTAAAAGTCGATTGAAAGTCATCAACAGAGAAGTGAACATGGTCGCTCCGGTGACACCCAGTTATTTGAAGTGGTCCCAGACTGCCATTACATTCAACCAGTCCGATCACCCAGCGCACATAGCCACCCCCGGGAGGCAAGCGTTGGTGGTCGACCCAGTAGTCGAAGGCACCCGGCTGACTAAAGTCCTGATGGATGGTGGCAGTGGCGTGAATATACTGTATGCAGAGACGTTCAAAGGAATGGGCATTCCGATGTCCAGACTCAGTGAAACTAATATGAGTTTCCATGGGGTCATTCCCGGCAAGAAGGCTGCATCACTCGGCCGGATTGCTCTTGACGTGGTTTTCGGTGATTCCAAGAATTACCGCAGGGAAAAGTTGACATTTGAGGTTGTGGATTTCCAGAGTGCCTATCATGCTATTCTGGGCAGGCCGGCTTATGCACGCTTTATGGCTCGACCATGTTACGTGTACCTCAAATTGAAGATGCCTGGTCCCCAAAGGGGTGATCACTATCACTGGTAGTCGGAAGAAGGCGGAAGAGTGCTTCCAAAAGGGCTCAAAGATCGCCGATGCACAGATGGCCGTAGTAGAATTGCAAGAATATCAAAAAAATGCAGATCTGAGTGATTTGTTGCGAGCCAAGAAGCCCGCCACGGATTCTGCATTCCAGTCGTCTGGCAAAACAAAGTTGATTCACATTCACCCGACGGATCCCAATGCTGCTCCGACTCACATTTCAACGACGCTCAACTCTAAATAGGAAGAAGCGCTCACCCAGTTCCTCTGTGAGAACTGGGACATCTTTGCATGGAAACCTTCAGACATGCCAGGTGTTCCCAGGGGACTGGCTGAGCACCGTTTGTGAGTCGGCCCAAAAGTGAAACCAGTCAAAGAACATCTTCGACGGTCCGCCGTACAGAAGAGGAAGGCAATCGGTGAAGAGGTGGCTCGGCTTTTGGCAGCTGAGTTTATCCGTGAGATTTACCACTCCGAGTGGTTAGCCAATGTTGTGATGGTCCCAAAGAAGGACGACTCACTTCGCATGTGCATCAACTTCAAACATATCAATCGGGCCTGCCCGAAAGATCACTTTCCTCTCCCTCGCATCGACCAGATAGTCGACTCGACTGCGGGGTGCGAGCGTTTGCCCTTTTTGGACGCCTACTCCGGGTACCACCAGATCCGTCTGTATAGACCCAACGAGATAAAAACAGCTTTCATCACCCCATTTGGATGCTTCTGTTATGTCACTATGCCATTCGGTTTGAAGAACGCTGGAGCCACATTCATGCGGATGATTCAGAAGTGCCTGCTCACTCAGATCAGTCGGAATGTGGAAGCATACATGGATGACATTGTGGTCAAGTCATGTAAAGGTTCTGACCTACTGACTGACCTTGCTGAAACCTTTGCCAACTTCAGAAGGTATGCTATCAAGCTTAATCCATCAAAGTGCACGTTTGGAGTTCCAGGCAGAAAATTACTCGGTTCTCTCGTTTCCGAATGAGGGATCGATGCTAACCCAGAGAAAGTGGGTGCTATACTCCGGATGAAACGCCCTGTGCGTGTGAATGATGTCCAGAAGATTACTGGTTGCTTGGCCGCCCTAAGTCTATTCATTTCTCGCCTCGGTGAAAAGGCACTACCTCTTTACCTACTGATGAAGAAATCAGATAAGTTCAAGTGGACTCCTGAAGCTGATGCAGCATTTGCAGAGCTAAAAGCCCTGCTCTCCACCCAGCCGGTGCTTGCTGCCCCAATCAGCAAAGAGCCTTTACTGCTTTATATAGCAGCCACTGGACAAGTCGTCAGTACAGTACTTACGGTCGAGCGGGAAGAAGAAGGAAAAACTTATAAAGTTCAGCGCCCGGTTTATTATATTTCTGAAGTCCTGACCCCATCAAAGCAGAGATATCCGCACTACCAGAAGCTTGTTTATGGGATTTACCTGACCACGAAGAAGGTTGCACACTATTTCTCTGATCACTCTATTACAGCCGTCAGCGACGCTCCATTGTCAGAGATTCTGCACAATAGAGATGCAACTGGTCGAGTGGCAAAGTGGGCGATTGAACTCCTTCCCTTAGATATCAAGTTTGAGGCAAAGAAAGCTATTAATTCCCAAGCAATAGCAGATTTCCTCACCGAGTGGATTGAACAACAATTGCCGACTCAAGTCCACTCGGAGCACTGGACCATGTTCTTTGATGGTTCCAAGATGCTGAACGGGTCTGGTGTTGGGGTGGTTCTGGTATCCCCCCGAGGAGACAAGCTCAGATATGTCCTCCAGATTCACTTTGATTCCTCCAATAATGAAGCAGAATATTAAGCACTCCTATATGGGTTGCGTATGGCCATCTCACTCGGCGTTCGTCGCCTCATGGTCTATGGTGACTCAGATTTGGTAGTCAATCAAGTGATGAAGGAGTGGGACGTCAGAAGCCCAGCCATGACTGGTTACTGCAACGCGGTGAGGAAGTTGGAAAAGAAGTTTGAGGGGTTAGAGCTCCATCACATACCCCGACTGAAAAATCAGGCACCGATGACTTGGCAAAGATAGGTTCCAAGAGAGAAGCCATTCCCAGCAATGTGTTTTTGGAACATATTCACTCACCAATAGTTCAGGAAGATCCTTTTACTGAAGAGCCCCCGCAGCCTAAGAGCGCCACAGATCCGACTGAAGTCGAGGTCCCAGCCGTGGTCGACCTGGTCATGGAGGTTCTAGTCATTACTCCCGACTGGACAGTGCCATACATTGTGTACAACCTTAGAAAGGAACTCCCAGAGGACGAAGAAGAGGCTCGATAGATCGTCCGTCGATCCAAGGCCTTTACTGTGATAAGAGGACAACTGTTCAGGGAAAGTGTGACTGGAGTCGGTCAGAAATGCATAACGCCAGAAGAAGGTCGAATGATCCTCAACGACATCCACTCGGGGACCTGTCGTCACCATGCGTCCTCTCGGGCCATCGTGGCTAAAGCATACCGAGCCGGATTCTATTGGCCACGAGCAAATGAAATGTCGAAAGATATAGTCGACAGATGTGAAGGCTGCCAGTTTTAGTCTGACATGTCTCACAAGACAGCGTCCGCCCTGAAGACCATTCCTCTCGTCTGGCCCTTTGCTATTTGGGGATTGGATATGGTGGGACCACTGAGAACAGGTAGGAGCGGCTTCACTCATGTGCTCGTAGCAGTCGACAAGTTTACCAAATGGATCGAAGCTAAACCTATCAAGAGTATTGAAGCCAGCACCGCTGTCAGTTTTATCAGAGAATTGTCATTCAGATATGGAGTTCCACACAGCATCATCACGGACAATGGGTCGAACTTCGATTTTGATGAGTTTAGAGCTTTCTGCGCTTCTCAAGGCACACGAGTCGACTATGCTTCAGTCGCTCACCCGCAGTCGAACGTACAAGCAGAGAGAGCGAACGACCTAATTCTCAAAGGAGTGAAACCATGACTGATGCGTGATCTCAAGCATGCAGCAAGTGCTTGGGTTGATGAACTTCCGTCAGTTCTTTGGGGTTTGAGGACAACTCCCAATCGTTCGACTGGACGAACTCCTTTCTTTTTGGTCTATGGAGCCGAAGCTGTTCTGCCAAGTGACCTGCTCCACAACGCACCCCGAGTCAAGCTCTTCTCTGAAGAGGAAGCAGAGCAGGCCCGGCAAGATTCAATCGACCAAAGTGAGATGGTCTTGATCCGGTCGACCATTTATCAGCAAGACTTACGTCGATTCCATGCTAGAAACGTGAGGGGTCGAACCTTTCAAGAAGGAGACCTGGTTCTTCGAGTGGATCAACAGAAACCACACAAGCTCGCCCCAGCTTGGGAGGGCCCCTTCATCGTCACCAAAGTTCTCCACAATGGAGCATACCATCTTTACAGTGTTGAGCATTAGAGGGACGAGCCACGAGCCTGGAACGCGGAGCTGCTTCACCCCCTTTATACTTAAGCACTCATTCGAATAAAATGTAATAAGAAGTACCTTTGTAATTTGTTCGTCAAAGACAAGAGCTTTTCAGTCTTCTCGCACGATTGTTGTTGTTTTTATTTACCTCCGAAATCCCCCTAGTGGGTAGGCTTAGTCGCGAATCCGTTCCGCTAAGTTCGAAAGAAAATCCTACCGAGTGATGACCAAGCCTCTCACTCAGGAGGCTTAGCTGCGAATCTGTTTCGCCTAAGCTCGAAAGAAAATCCTACCGAGTAGTTAGCGATCCTCCCACTTGGGGCTTAGCTGCAGTCCAGCACTCGCCTAAGTTCTCCCACTCGGAGGCTTAGCTGCAGTCCAGTACTCGCTTAAGTTTATAAAATCCTACTGAGTGGTGAGCAATCCTCCCACTCGGGGGCTTAGCTGCAGTCCGGCACTCGCCTAAGTTCTCCCACTCGGAGGCTTAGCTGCAGTCCAGTACTCGCCTAAGTTTGTAAAATCCTACCGAGTGGTGAGCAATCCTCCCACTCGGGGGCTTAGCTGCAGTCCGGCACTCGCCTAAGTTCTCCCACTCGGAGGCTTAGCTGTAGTCTAGTACTCGCCCAAGTTTGTAGAATCCTACTGAGTGGTGAGCAATCCTCCCACTCGGGGCTTAGCTGCAGTCTGGCACTCGCCTAAGTTCTCCCACTCGGGGCTTAGTTGTAGTCCAGTATTCGCAAAGTTTGTAAAATTCTACCGAGTGGTGGGAAATCCTCCCACTCGGGGGCTTAGCTGCAGTCCAGTACTTGCCTAATTATGGAAAATCCTACCAAGTGGAGAGCAACCCTCCCACTTGGAGGCTTAGCTGCAGTCCGGTACTCGCCTAAGTTTGAAAAAATCCTACCGAGTGGAGAGCAACCCTCCCACTCAGGGGCTTAGCTGCAGTCTAGTACTCGCCTAAGTTCGAAACACACCCCCATCGGAAAGGACGACAAGGCGCATGTCGAATGCAACCTTCTCCTTCGGAGCTACGCCACAAGTATAATTTGCGCTCCATCCCTATCTGCAAGGACGACGAGGTGCAGGTCGACTGCAACCTTCACCTTCGGAGCTACGCCACAAGTACAATGTGCGCTCCATCCCTATCCGCAAGGACGACGAGGTGCAGGTCGACTGCAACCTTCTCCTTCGGAGCTACGCCACAAGTCCAATGTGTGCTCCATCTCTATCTGCAAGGACGACGAGGTGTAGGTCGACTGCAACCTTCTCCTTCGGGGCTACGCCACAAGTACAATGTGCGCTCCATCCCTATCCGCGAGGACGACGAAGCGCAGGTCGACTGGAGTCACCACCTCAGAGCTGCATCTCGAGCACAAAGATTATTCCGAGCAGAGAACAAAGTCCCCTTGAAGGCAAAACGCAAGCATATTCGGAAATAAACCAAATTCAGATAAATCCTAAAGTTCCAAGCAGCAAATCAAAAGTATTCGAGCATCAAGCCTGAAGTAGTTTAACGGTTACAGTAATCACTCGGCATTCTGAGGCAAATTTAAGGTAGATTCCAGTCTCATAAGTTTGTTCACTCGGCAGGAGGAGGGCTGGCAGGCTCGACGAATTCGTCCAAGTCGATCCCATCCGCGATCCGAGTGGTAGGAGCAATGAAAGTCTCCATGAAGGACTGGAAGTCATGCCTTTTGGTGTTAGCGACCTTGATCGCAGCCAGCTTGTCTTCACGAGCTTCCTTGCAGTGGACTCGCACCAAGGACAACACCACGTCAGCACCACACCGGGCGGAGGACTTCTTCCATTCTTGCACTTGGTCAGGGATCTCGTTGAGTCGAGCCATCAGGGATTCTAGGTCATTTTGAAGCGTTGCCCTTGGCTAGAGCAATGAGTTGACTCGTGAGACTGCCTCCTTCAGATGCGCGAGGTAGCTTCTGACGCCGGCGACACGAGACTCCAGTCGGAGCATTTTCATTGCAGTTTCATCGCAATCTGGAGAAGCGATAGGATCCAGACCCGTCTCGACCCTTCCATTTTCCTTGTCAAAGTCTTGGCAGAATTCTACAGTCAAAAAATTAGCGAGTCGACCGGACAAGATTCATTTGCAAACGTCAACGCAATCGGTTTAAAAGGAGTACCTTCCAGCATGAGATAGAGCTTCTTGGCTAGAGTTCTCAGATAAGCTTCCGTATCATTCCTCTTGGGGACCGCAGACACTAGCTTTTCGTTCAAGACAATTTTGTCCTTCTTCAGACGAGTCACTTCTCGGTTAGATTCATTGAGGAAGGACTTCAGCTTGTTCACCTCCCCTTCCAGTGCTCCGACTGAAGCCAGCTTCTGGTCTGCAAGGGTTGTTTTATCTTGGGTTTCCTTCTGCGCAGTGGCAAGGTCCGAGTCCTTCTTCTCTAGAGCCAACTTCATTTTCTCAGCAAATGAAGCAATTGGATCAGACAAGAGTTCGAAGAAATGTTTTAAAAAGACGGTCGACAGGCAGTTACCTTCCATACCAGTAGCTTCATCTTGAGCTTTGTTCAGATTCTGCTGGGCCAACTCCAAGTCGAGGTTGAGTTGCCTCTGCTTCTCCTCAAGTTCAGCAAACTTGGAAATGAGAGTACAAGACTTCTGCAGAAGGCAAAAGATGTGTCAATCGACAAGATCAAAGGTTGTTTACTTCCGAGTGGATAAAATTAAAGAGTTCATTTAGACCCCAGCTGCCTGCACGCAGTCAACTGCGGTCTCGGGGACTACACCCAGCGGGTGCACCCAGCGGGTGCAGTTGGCGTGCCCCCGCTGATTAAGACCCAACTCAACCGGTCCGCCCGGATCAAGTAAAAAAACTATTTAGACCCCGTCCGACTACCAGCAGTAGGCCGCGGTCTCGAGGAATACACCCAGTGGGTGCACTTGACGTGCCCCCACTAGTTCAGATCCCATTCGACCGGTCCACCTGTGTCGAGTGGAAGAAAAGAAAGGAAAAAAGAACTCAGACCCCACTCGACTACCAGCAGTCGACTGTGGTCTCAGGGACTACACCCAGTGGGTGCACTTAGTGTGCCCCCACCGGTTCAGATCCTACTCGCCCAGACCGAGTGGAAGAGCGCAAATACCAAAGACAACAAAACACCCAGTGGGTGTACAGATTCGACGCAAACAATAGGAGATTGTATGGAAGAGAATATTTCAGATAGCATATCCTGACAGAACAAGGTCAGTCGAAAGTTTATGTACCTGGGCATTGGCCCGGAGAGCAGCGCTGGCGTCGTAAGCAACCTGGCTATTCTCGTGCACCGTCTTCATCCGCTCCATCATCACGTTAGCCTGACGGATGGCTTCCGCAGCCGCATCCGACTAGCTTTCCGAGACAGGGTAGCTGGTGAAGAAGAGGGCAGACGACCCAGGTGTAGCAGCTTGGACCTCCGGGGTGTGAGATGGGACGACGGAAGGAATCACCGGTACAGTCGACGGTGCGGGGCGCTCACTCGAGAAGGGTACAGAGAAAGTTACAGAGGCCCCGCCCACGTCTTCAGATTGACGGACGGTTGGCGTTGTCATTGGTTCCTGCTGAGACGCCTTGCCAGCTGCTACCTTTTTGCTCTTTCTGGGCTTAGGAGCCACATCTTCATCGTCGTCTGGGAGATCGATGACGTTGGGTGGAGCTGCAGGGAAGATCAGTCGCCCCCAAATAAACCACTCGAATTCAATCGACCAAGTAATCAAGAACAAGATCATAAGATTTTTTACCTGGGTTGGAGGTAACCGCGTCTTCCATCTCCTCGTCTCGGTACTAGTAAGAAGAGGTTCCTGATGTAGCAGCACTGCAAATGTCCGCACTCAGTCGGTCATGTTCTGTTGCTCGAGTCGACAAAAAGAACAGGTCAGATGATTACCCGGAGATGGTGGGGACTTTCACTTTGATCCTGGATAAAGCCTTTGGCGGTTTGGAGGAGGTGGCCTTCGGTGCTTTTGGCGCTAGAGGCGGCACGACCTTGAGCTGCTTCGGGGCCTTCTCAATCGGCGCTAGGGAAGACGTCCGGGGGCGCTTCGAAGATTGCCCAGTCGGTGCGGTCGCCAGGTCCGGGGTGCTCTCCGGGTCGTGAGCATGCTTGGAGTGAGGAGGCGAGTCGACCTCTTCGTCATCAGTCGATTCGTCGCTCTCCTCGTCCTCCTCGGCATCCGAGTGCAACTCGCCGCTCTCGCCCCCACTCGCTCCTTCCTCGACGTCTTGCCCCTGCACTCCATTGGGCATCGAGTACATATCAATGAGAGCCTGAAAAGACAACAAGCAAAAGAAATACAGTCGACCATCAACAAGGTGTCACACAGTGAATCGGGAAGATACTTGGCAAAGCAGAATCATACCTATTCTGGCAGGCGCGAGTGGTCGAATGGAATCACCCTCCTGGACCCCCGGGGATTGTCTTTGTTGCTAGTGATTCCCCTCAGCCACTTCTCCAAGGTGTCTTCACTAACGTCCTCCGGGTGGATCTGAGTGGAGTCCTCGAGTCCCGAGTACATCCACATCGGATGGTCACGGGCCTGAAGCAGTTGGATGCGTCGACTGAGAAAGACCTCCAGCAGGTCCATCCCAGTCACCCCGTCGCGAACAAGTTGGACGACCCGCTCGACAAACACCTTGACCTGCGCCTTCTCTTCTGGGACCACCCTCAAGGAGGAGGGCTTCTCCACTCGAGCTAGGGAAAAAGGAGGAAGTCCAGTCGACTGGCCCGGGGTCGGCTGGTCCTTACTGTAAAACCAAGTCGACTGCCAGCCCCGGACTGAGTCGGGAAGGATCATCGCTGGGAAGGTTCTCTTGTTCCTCATCTAGATACCAAGGCCCCCGCACATCTGGATCATGTGCGTCCTCTCGTCACTCGGGTTGGCCTTCTTGATCGACTGGGAGCGACATGTGAAGATGTGTTTGAAGAGACCCCAGTGCGGTCGACAACCCAAGAAATTTTCACACATCGACACAAAAGTAGCCAGATAGACTATGGTGTTTGTAGTGAAGTGGTGGAGTTGAGCCCCGAAGAAGTTCAGAAAGCTATGAAAGAAAGGATGGGGAGGCAAAGAAAACCCGCGGTCGACGTGGGTGGCGAGGAGAACGCACTCACCCTCCCGCGGCTGCGGCTCGGTCCCGTTACCCGGGAGCCGCGCCGATTTGTGGGGGAACAGTCCCCCCTCCACTAAATCGTCGAGGTCGTCCTAGCTGATCGTCGAGCGGATCCAGTCGCCCTGGATCCAGCCCGGCGGCAGGCGGGATCTTGACGATGATCCGCCCCGGCTGGTCCTCTTGCCCTTCGCCTTCGCGGTCGCCTTCTTCGTGCGCTCCAACGCCACCGTCTTATCTTTCCCCACGGCGGCGGATCGAGTCCGAGCGAGGTTGCGACACCGAGAGGAGAAGCGAGCGTGGCGGAGAAGTCTGAGGAAGAAGGAAGAAAAAGGGAGCGCGTTGTGCAAAGACCTGGTCCGGTGACTTTTATAAGGTCATTCCCCGAGTGACTGACTGGTAGGCCCAGACGATCTAAACAAATCCCGCAACAGTCGCGCGCGCAATACGTGGCGAAAAAGGTGGCACGGGGATCGAGGCGACCTGCCTAATCCGGTCCAATTACCACGGCCCCGCCCATCTGGCGCGCTTCCCAAAATTCGAATCCCGCGAAATCCGCAGAGAGCAGAGCAACTTGTCAGACTGAAAACATCCTCCACATTATAATTCGGAACTCTACCGTGAAAGTTCACTCAAGAAAAACTAAGAATGGACCAAGGCGACTGAAAAAGTAGTTGATGTTATCTCATCAGTTCATTGATCCAGAGCAAGATATACTCATAGCATGAAGAATGAGTCGGAAGTGTTCTCAAGTCCTTCCTCACTCAAACCCTGATCCATTCGGGGGCTAATGACGAAGCTATGTACCTAGTGTAGGGTCATGGATCTGTCCAAGATACCCTCCCCAAGGTAACCTCTAAAAGGACCAGAAGCAGTCAAAGAAAAATCATCATCCACTCGACCATAAAGCTATGTTCCACTCGACAGTCTTGAAGACACTCGACGATACAAGAAACCACTCGGAGTGTAGAAGGCCTAACGTCACTTAGGATGACAACGGTCGATCATTCACTTTGTAACCTTAAAGATCATTTATATCTCTTTATTACTAGCATTACCAGTAACGCGCTGCCTTAATGTACATTGAACCCTTTGTAACATGGGCCGGCTGGGGTCCTGGCGCACTCTATATAAGCCACCCCCCTCCTCCGGGACAAGGGTTCGCACCCCCTGTAACACATACGCGCATAATCCAGTCGACTGCCTCCGGGCTCCGAGACGTAGGGTTGTTACTTCCTCCGAGAAGGGCCTAAACTCGTAAAACTCGCATGTACAACTCCTCCATAGCTAGGATCTTGCCTCTACATTCCTACCCCCATTCTACTGTCATACTTAGAACCACGACAGTTGGCAACCTTCTCCTTTGAGGCTACGCCACAAGTACAATGTGCGCTCCATCCCTATCCGCTAGGACGATGAAGCGCAGGTCGACTGGAGTCACCACCTCAGAGCTGCATCTCCAGCGCAAAGATTATTCCGAGCAGAGAACAAAGTCCACTTGAAGGCAAAACGCAAGCATATTCGGAAATAAACCAAATTCAGATAAATCCTAAAGCTCCAAGCGGCAAATCAGAAGTATTCGAGCATCAAGCCCGAAGGAGTTTAACGGTTACAGCAATCACTTGGCATTCCGAGGCAAATTTAAGGCAGATTCAAGTCTCATAAGTTTGTTCACTCGGCAGGAGGAGGGCTGGCAGGCTCGACGAATTCGTCCAAGTCGATCCCATCTGTGATCCGAGTGGCAGCAACAATGAAAGTCTCCATGAAGGACTGGAAGTCATGCCTTTTGGTGTTAGCGACCTTGATCGCAGCCAGCTTGTCTTCACGAGCTTCCTTGCAGTGGACTCGCACCAAGGACAGCGCCACGTCAGCACCACAACGGGCGGAGGACTTCTTCCATTCTTGCACTCGGTCAGGGATCTCATTGAGTCAAGCCATCAGGGATTAGCGACTGAAGCATAGTCGACTCGTGTGCCTTGTGAAGCGCAGAAAGCTCTAAACTCATCAGAATCGAAGTTCGACCCGTTGTCCGTGATGATGCTGTGTGGAACTCTATATCTGAATGTCAATTCTATGATAAAACTGACAGCGGTGCTGGCTTCAAGACTCTTGATAGGTTTAGCTTCGATCCATTTGGTAAACTTGTCGACTGCTACGAGCACATGAGTGAAGCCACTCCTGCTAGTTCTCAGTGGTACCGCCATATCCAATCCCCAAACAGCAAAGGGCCAGACGAGGGGAATGGTCTTCAGGGCGGACGCTGGCTTGTGAGACATGTCGGAGTAAAACTGGCAGCCTTCACATCTGTCGACTATATCTTTCGCCATTTCATTTGCTCGTGGCCAATGGAATCCGACTGACCACAGGTCCCCGAGTGGATGTTGTGGCTAAAGCATACCGAGCCGGATTCTATTGGCCACGAGCAAATGAAATGGCGAAAGATATAGTCGACAGATGTGAAGGCTGCCAGTTTTACTCCGACATGTCTCACAAGTCAGCGTCCGCCCTGAAGTCCGTTCCCCTCGTCTGGGCCTTTGCTGTTTGGGGATTGGATATGGTGGGACCATTGAGAACTGGTAGGAGCGGTTTCACTCATGTGCTCATAGCAGTCAACAAGTTTACCAAATGGATCGAAGCTAAACCTATCAAGAGTCTTGAAGCCAGCACCACTGCCAGTTTTGTCAGAGAATTGACATTCAGATATGGAGTTCCACATAGCATCATCACGGACAACAGGTCCAACTTTGATTCTGATGAGTTTAGAGCTTTCTGCGCTTCTCAAGGCACACGAGTCGACTATGCTTCAGTCACTCACCCGCAGTCGAACGGACAAGCAGAGAGAGCGAATGGCCTAATTCTCAAAGGACTGAAACCCCGACTCCTGCGTGATCTCAAACATGCAGCATGCGCTTGGGCTGATGAACTTCCGTCAGTTCTTTGGGGTTTGAGGACAACTCCCAATCGATCGACTAGACGAACTCCTTTCTTTTTGGTCTATGGAGCCGAAGCTGTTCTGCCAAGTGACCTGCTCCACAACGCACCCGAGTCGAGCTCTTCTTCGAAGAGGAAGCAGAGCAGGCCTGAAAAGATTCAGTCGACCTCTTAGAGGAGGAAAGAGAGATGGCCTTGATCCGGTCGACCATTTATCAGCAAGACTTGCGTCGATTCCACGCCAGAAACGTGAGGGGTCGAACCTTTCAAGAAGGAGACCTGGTTCTTCGAGTGGATCAACAGAAACCACACAAGCTCGCCTCAGCTTGGGTAGGCCCCTTCATCGTCACCAAAGTTCTCCACAATGGAGCATACCATCTTTACAGTGTTAAGCATCGAAGGGATGGGCCACGATCCTGGAACGCGGAGCTGCTTCGCCCCTTTTATACTTAAGCACTCATTCGAATAAAATGTAATAAGAAGTACCTTTGTAATTTGTTCGTCAAAGACAAGAGCTTTTCAGTCTTCTCGCACGATTGTTGTTGTTTTTATTTACCTCCGAAATCCCCCTAGTGGGTAGGCTTAGTCGCGAATCCGTTTCGCTTAAGTTCGAAAGAAAATCCTACAGAGTGATGAGCAAGCCTCTCACTCGGGATGCTTAGCCGCGAATACGTTTCGCCTAAGCTCGAAAGAAAGTCCAACCGAGTGGTGAGCGATCCTCCCACTCGGGGGCTTAGCTGCAGTCCAGCACTCCCTAAGTTCTCCCACTCGGAGGCTTAGCTGCAGTCCAGTACTCGCCTAAGTTTATAAAATCCTACCGAGTGGTGAGCAATCCTCCCACTCGGGGGCTTAGCTGCAGTCCGGCACTCGCCTAAGTTCTCCCACTCGGAGGCTTAGCTGCAGTCCAGTACTCGCCTAAGTTTGTAAAATCCTACCGAGTGGTGAGCAATCCTCCCACTCGGGGGCTTAGCTGCAGTCCTGCACTCGCCTAAGTTCTCCCACTCGGAGGCTTAGCTGCAGTCCCGTACTTGCCTAAGTTTGTAAAATCCTACCGAGTGGTGAGCAATCCTCCCACTCGGGGCTTAGCTGCAGTCCGACACTCCCCTAAGTTCTCCCACTCGGGGGCTTAGCTGCAGTCCAGTACTCGCCTAAGTTTGTAAAATCCTACTGAGTGGTGAGCAATCCTCCCACTCGGGGGCTTAGCTGCAGTCCAGTACTTGCCTAAGTATGTAAAATCCTACCAAGAGGAGAACAACCCTCCCACTTGGAGGCTTAGCTGCAGTCCGGTACTCGCCTAAGTTTGTAAGATCCTACCGAGTGCTGAGCAATCCTCCCACTCGGAGGCTTAGTTGCAGTCGAGTACTTGCCTAAGATTGTAAAATCCTACCGAGTGGTGAAAAATCCTCCCACTCGGGGGCTTAGCTGCATTCCGACACTCGCCTAAGTTCTCCCACTCAGAGGCTTAGCTGCAATCCAGTACTCGCCTAAGTTTGTAAAATCCTACCGAGTGGTGAGCTATCCTCCCACTCGGAGGCTTAGCTGTAGTCCAGTACTCGCCTAAGTTTGTAAAATCCTATCGAGTGGTGAGCAATCATCCCACTCAGGGGCTTAGCTGCAGTCCAGTACT